>NC_133332.1:21946283-22102318 GCF_042186555.1 Aquarana catesbeiana
CTGACACTAACTCCCCAAGATGACGTCATTTTATGACAAAACGTACATCGGGAGGTTGGACGTGCTGACGTCACTGCGTTATCTTCGCAGTGGACGGGTGTTCACTTGTTTTACCGGCCTGCTTTTTTATCTTGATGTTCTTAAAACTATGTAAGTGCAATTTCATTTATTAAACTGTATACTGTTACGATTTTACACTATGTGAGTTCCTCTTCATTTTGGGTAACTGACTGGTACCTCTGTGGCCTGAGTTTTCGTGATCTCTTACCTGAGGCTTGCTGTGGTCTGTTTGTTTGGAATACCTGGAGGTGCTGCCGCTGTTAGCCTGGATAAGGACCTTGGCTGGGTTATAGCCGCAGGCTTTTGTAAAGCTTGCTTTCTGGTAAGCTCAAAATCTGTGAGGTGCACTAGTCCCTTGGTGTATATTAGACCGCCCTGGTTTACCTTTTGGTGATTTATGGACTGACTTTATTCACATGGTATTAGTTATTTTCACCCATGGGCATTTTTTTATTCGCTCATTATTATCTATGAATTTTATGTTGATGTCATAATTAATTTCACCTACGAATTTGTTTATCATTTTCACCTTTCATTTATATAGTCACTGTATATGATTGTCATGTCATTTTTATAGGGCAGCTTTATTTCTTTTTATTAATCTGACACTAACTGATGATGGCTGGGAGGTACACTAACTGACGCTGACATCAATAGTGTCACTAATACAGTGATCAGTGATAATACTATACACTGTCACTGTACTAATGACACTGGCTGGGAAGGGGTTAACATCTAAGGGCGATGAATGGGTTAACTGTGTGCCTAACAATGTGTTGCTTTAATTAAGTTATCTTTTTGTTTTTTTTAATAGTAAAATAAAAAAAGGTGATACGTGATCCAACGCAGAGAGGCCGCCCTGCGGCAGCAAATGCTTGTGGCGTGGCACGCGATTGGTCCCCGATTGCTGTATCCACTTAGTTTTTCAGTTTCCTGCATGTTTATTTCAATAACGTTTCAAAATCGTATTTTAGGATTTTTAAAGCTCAGAGAATTCGGTTTCTACTTGTACGTTTTTTCTTTTTTTCCTCTAAAATAGTTGAGGGCTGCAACATGTGCAATCTATAATTTCATTTATACACAGGTAATTACATGCCTTTAACCCGCACGGTAATATAGCTCAAGAGAGAACAATTTAACATAGCATCAAATGACTGAGCCAAGTGAGTTGTACAGCTTAGTACACCAGTTATTATGAAATTACGCATTACATTTCTATGCCTTCCCTTTATTCAATGAATGTAGACTTAATGCAGGCTGGTTTATGTGAAAAGCATTCCAACAAAGAATTTTTTTTTTTTTTTCTCGCGAAGATGGCATTTAATAGAGTTATATAGAAAGGTGTCATCAGAACGGGAGGGTTAGACAGGCCAAACTAATGTAATGTAAAATGGAAAACTTCCGTCATAAAATATTGATGTCTTTTTTTTTTTCTTCTCTGCCAGGTTTGAAAAATTAAATTGTTAAAAGCAAATATTGTAGCAAATAGGCTTCAATCTATCTCAATCAAAGAGACGTGCTGCTCTAGATGTCAAAGGATGACACTTGTTTTGAGGACTTTGAAGGAACAAAACATTTCGAACAACAAGCCTACCCTTATCTTAGCTCATCTGCAGTTTGCTTTTTGTATAATAATAGTGATGGATGGTTTGTATGGATCTGACTCAAAAAGAAAGATTGTGGATAAAAAAAAACAATACAACTTTCAACTGTAGCATCCTCTACCTTAGGTAGGTAGGTGCTAGAGTAGTGTTTTTGTTAGTACTGCCAGTGCAGGTAAATTAAATATCTGTTTTTGATCTGGAGTGATGGTGACTGACATGTACTTTATCTCTCTGGAGCCTCCTTTGTTTCCAGAGGGTTCTGGAAAAGAGACAGGACAGAGGGTGAGAGTGACAGGGAGGGTATCCGGGAGCCCTGACCAATCCCCAACTAGTATTGGCAGGGGGCAGGCTTCCTATATATACTCATGGTCAACCTGCTGTGGGAGCAGTTGTCAGGTGGAAGAACTGAATAATGGAGTGTTAGACTGTCGTGGCCCTTGAGGGAACCCCCTTTCTGGGGGGGGTGAACTTGGGTCTGGAGCTCAGGAGCTGGGAGGGAGCCTCTCTCTACACGGTTATTGAGAGGTGTCCTGGAACAGGAGCAGGAGGAGGACAGTTGGGAGCACTGCCGGGCAAGTCATTCAGGAGGGATCCATGCCGGGGTCGGTGAGTGAGGAGCACAGTGAGAAGCTCTGGGAGAGACATGCCAGGATTGGATGTGGAGCCAGAGGGAGAGACTGTGGTGTTGTTGGAGTCAAGTCTCTGCAGCCAGAAGGGTGGGCAGGATTTGCAATGGACTTTCTGGGATCAGTAGTTCACCAAGTTTCAGTTAGCACAGTGTCCTTTTTTCCTCTTCAATAATGGTTGCTACCGCAGAAGGGACTGCAGACCCCTGCCAGCAAATGGCTATCAGTAAGGTGTTGGGACTTATTCAGAGTGAGGCCTAAACATGTGCTAACGGTTTGGGAAGTTTGAGGAACTGTAAATTTCGATTCAACTATCTTTATTCAATCAAGTGATATTCATCATCTGGGCATCCCATATCCCTTTTCCCCATTCAAGTTTATTTCCCCTAAATAAAACAACAAAAACAAGCTAAAGACTGATCATTGTGTCTGAGATGAATGTCTGGCCAAGCAGGGTGATGGTGTGGAGCTGAAACATGCAGCGACCCCACAGAGGCACCGCTACACAAAAATTGTTACTTCTGTCTTCAGAACATTCATTCCACCAAAAATCCATAAGATTGTATGTGCATTTAGAGTATTTTATGTAAAAAGTCCCTATACATTTAAGCATTTCAAATAGCTTAAATATGGACCAACTCACAACTCAACCCATTTCTTGGAAAGCTTCAGCAGGAGGAGTACCAAGATGTGAACATCAGCTTAATTTGTGCATATTATATGCCATGGGAGTGAAATCACGAGTTCATCTTGAAAAAGGCAATCTGCCCTTTGTAGGAGTATCCACATCCTCACCTCTCTGCATTGCCCACCAGTGACAATTTTACTTCAAGGGCGGTCGGTCTGGTCACAGGCACCCCCCCCCCGTTCGGTCACCAGCTCCGAACTTACCCCATCTAGGTCGCGGGCAGCGCTGTCTCCTCCTCCTGGTGCTTCACGGCGGCTTCCCCTGGGTCTCCTCCCTCCTCCTCCTCAGGGGCCAATAGGATTGCTTCTCCTCTCAGCCAATTGGGTGACGGGTCTCAGGACCCGCTTCCTGATTGGCCGGGAGGAGAATCAGGAAGACAATAGCGAGTATTAATTTGCTATTGTCACACCACTGGGTGTTCTCCAGGCACAGTCTTTTTTTAAACCAATTAGAGCCTCTGGCTCTAATCACGCACTTATAAAAAAAAAAAAAAAATGAAGAAAACCCCATTGGAATTCATGCGTCTGGCGCCCCGTATGTAGATTAGGAGCTGGATTAGGGGGGCAGCGCCCCTGCGCCCTGCATTACGGACCGCCACTGGTTACTTCTGTGCTAAATGGCAATTGGCGGATGGACTGGACTCTGCTGAAAGAAAAGTGTGCCATGATGTTCAAATTCGGTGTGCATACTAGTAAGGGTGAAAGCTCACATGCACCCTGCAAAATTTTGTTCTACTGTAACAATTTACGGCTTTCTATAATTTTATTTTTTAACTTGAAATCTAGTAATTAGTTAGAAGGGGTGGTGATGGGGAAGTTAAGTGTACTGGGAGGGGTGGTGGATTCAGATTTTTAAATTTAACTGCAGACAAAAAATATTCCACAGCAACCAAAGACTGTGGCAAAAAAAATCAGTGTATTGTCAGACAGTGGCGCATGTCGGGGACAGTGGCTGCTGGTGCTCCTCTTTTGGAGGGGCGGCAAACAAACTCCCCCGGTCGCTCGCTTGTCCGTCTGCCCACCAGTCCCGCACTTCCCCATCTAGGTCGCGGGCAGCTTTGGATCTTCCCTGCGTCTCCTCCTCCTTGGCGGCATCCCCTGCGTCTCCTCCTCGAAGGCCAATACGGTCGCTTTTCCTCTCGGACAATCGGGTCTCAGGATCCGCTTTCGAATATCGCTATTGTCACACAAATGGGTGGGCTCGGGGAGCAGTAGAGAGCCCACCCCTTTTCAAGCCAATTAGAGCCTCTCTAATAACGTGCTTCGAAAAAAAAAAAACATTGGAATCCATGCGTCCGGCGTCCTGCATGTAAATTTGAAGCAGGATGCATGGATTAGGCGAGCGACGCCCCTGACAAACTGTGCCCTGTGGAGGCAAAACAGTCAGAACATCTTGTACTCTTGTAAGAAGACAATACAAAACTGGTAACATATTATATGAGGCTAGTAGAGATTAATGCCATTACACAAATCGATATTCCCACTAAAGACTGCTCCGAAGGCTGCAAGCCATATACCATAGGGCTGCATCCGGCCCTCTGGCCACAAGTTGGGCACCAGGGCTGTAAGGGCTCTTTCTGAGATATCAGTATAATCCATGTGTTTTCCATCTATATGGCTATAATCCTTTGTATGCCCAAGTCACCATATGTGATGACCATGGGGGATATTTTCTGCCATTCCTATGCCAGGGTTGTGTTCTCCATATTTGCCCCTGTTTTCACCCAGGAGCTAGCTTCATCCTTCACTTGTTTAGTGTGCATTCTCAGGCGAGCCACTTGTTACCCTACCAGTTGTCTTACTGTTCCATTCTGAAGAAATGGATGTGATCCGTAAAATGCATTGACAAGCAGGAGGACACCCCACCATGGGCTATGAGCCCCTATTATCTATACTTCAAAATCATACTATAAATAGGAATTGTGAAACTGTACTAAGGGGACAATGGCGCTTTGAGCTCTTCCCTATGGAACGGACAGTTTGATGAGTTGCTATACTGTATATCTGTGCTACAACATTGTGTGGCATGTTAGGATCATTTAGGAATATATGTTCTTGAATCATGTTGCTACTAAATATGCAATTATTTTAGATTCAGATCTGCATTTTCCTCTTTTTGTGCTTTTCATTAACCACTTCAATACTGGGCACTTTCGCACCTGCCTGCCCAGGCCAATTTTCAGCTTTCAGCACTGTCACTTTTTAAATGACAATTGCGCGGTCATGCTACACTGTACCCAAATTACATTTTTATCAGTTTGTTCCCACAAATAAAGCTTTCTTTTGGTGGTATTTGATCACCTCTGCGTTTCTTATTTTTTGCTAAACGAATAAAAAAAGACCGAAAATTTTGAAAAGAAAAAGTTTTTCTTTGTTTTTGTTATAAAATTTTGTAAATAAGTAAGTTTTCTCCTTCACTGATGGGCACTGATATGGCTGCACTGATAAGGCGACATGGATGAGGTGGCACCAATGAGATGGCACCAATGACGTGGCACTGATGATGGGCACTGATAGGCGGCACTGATATGCGGCACTGATGGGCATTGATAGGCAGTACTGATGGGCACTCTTAGGTGGCACTGGTGGGCACTGAGGGGTACTGATAGGCAACATTGATGGGCACTGAAAGGCTGCACTCATGGGCGTCCCCACCATAGGGCAAGGGGGTCAATTGCTCCCCCCTGGAATCGTAAGAGTGTTGAAGTCAGAGTGAAGATACTTGCCCCCTGTGTTGCAATGGCCGCTGCAGCAGCCGTGGACTTTTTTTCAAAGTCTGCTGCTGGCCTGGGGGCTGGGGCTGCTCTCAGTCTTTTCTGACTACACATCCATCCCTCCCTCCGCACCCTCGGCCCGAGCATCGGATTGGCTCTGCCGCTCGGGCCTCTGCTTAACATCACCATGACCTGGCTGTTCTGTGATTGGCTGCTGCCTCAGCCTGCCTCTGTGTAAATGTATGTTGTGCCTATGCCGATCCGGCCGGTGGGGCTCCGGCTCCTTCCACATTTTAACAGGTGCGTGGCGTGCAGTGGCCGAGACAACAGAGAATACACTGCCTGGTTGCCAGTGCCTGTCCTGGGCCTATCGCTAAAGAACCACAGGTAACAGCAGTGCCTGTGCCACGACAACACTGTGTACATCATTTTGTATTGCAAATTGCAATACATGACCTTAAAATGATGCCCCCCCTAAAAAAATTCAGCGGGCGCCCATGGCTGCACTGATGGGTACTTATGGGTGGCACTGATAGATGGCACTGCTGGGCAGTGATGGCCACTGATAGGCGGCACTGATGGGCACTGAAAGGCGGCACTGATGGGCATTGATGGGAACTGATGGTTGGCACTGGATTTCACTGATAGGCATCACTGGCACTGGCAGGCATTTTTCAATGGCACTGATTGGCAGCTGCCTGGGCACTGATTGGCATTTCTCTGTTGGTTTAGGGTGGCATACCTGGCGGCCCAGTGTGGTGGCCATCCCTGGTGGTCCTGGCGGCATCCTGGTGGTCCTGGGCCGGTATCCGAGGGGGGGCTACGCTGATAAACAATCAGCACAGACCCCCCCGTCAGGAGAGCAGCCGTTCGCCTCTCCTCTAATCGTGTCTTTCAGACAGGAGTGAGGAAAAGCTGATCAATGGCTCTTCCGGTTTACATAGTGATCAGCTGTGATTAGTAAATAGTCTCTTTCAGAGACTCTTTACCTTTTACCTAGATCGGAGTTGCGGTGTGTCAGACTGACACACCGCAATAACGATCACCGCAATGCCCTCCCCCGGGGGGCGCGCAACGGCTTGATATCCTGGCGACATCATATGACGTCCGGTCAGGATATCGCAACCACTTTGCCAATGTCATATTGCCATATGGCGGGCGGCAAGTGGTTAATAGGTATGGATGTGTTACTTGGTGCCTCTTACGTAAGACAAGACAAACCAGATCGATCACAATGTATTAGTTAATGAACCTCAATGTGGTCATGATATGTGTATAAAAGTACAATCTACTGACATTGCAAACAGGGCGGCATTTTGCGTGGGAAAGCAAAGACACCAGGCCACGCTGATGTATCACTTACTGCTTAATGGATGACATCCTTCACCTTAGACCATTCATTTTCACCGATATATCTCTCTATTTAAAATATATTCAATGTCAGAAGCTGTGAGCTTCCATGTTTTATTGTTAGGAGAGACGTAAAATATGACACGGAGAGGAGAAAAAAACAAACCGAATTGTCTTGATGCCACAAACAACTATTTTTCACAATTCACCAAATATTTCTTAAGTCCTCCGGACATCAGCTTGTTTTTATAAACCTTGCCTTGTGTCATCTTCATTGATTTCTACCATTTGTTACTGAATTGGGCTGAATATGTCTCACAAATCCAACACTTTTACCCTTAAAGTGGTTCTAAAGGCTCAAAGTTTTTTTTTACCTTCATGCATTCGAAGAGAACCAGCTACTACATGGTTGGATTTGTCTTTCGCCCCCGTGCATGAAAGTAAAAAACCTTCTCTGTGCAGTCCCCCCTAAAACTTACCTGAGCCCCATCTCAATCAACCGATGTGCACGAGAGCCTTGGCTCTCTGGGGACTCTCCCTCCTCATTGGCCATTGGCTCCCGTTGCTCTCAATCACAGTCAGTAAGCCAATGAGGGGGGGCCGATTCATGGCTCTGTGTGCGTGAATGGACGCACAGAACCGCGGCTTGGGAACAAGCCTGCTTGGGTGCCCCCATTGCAAGCTGCTTGCTCTGGGGGCACTTAGCAGGGGGAGGGGCCTAGAGCGCCCGCGAGGGACCCAAGAAGAGGAGGATCGGGAAAAAAAAACAAAACCATTACAGAGCAGGTAAGTATGACATGTTTGTGTTTTTTTTGTTTCTTTTTTTAAAGAAAGGCTTTAATATAACTTTAAAGCCATTTAGACTCAAAGCAGAACTCCAGTTTTTACTTTTAAAAGCCTCTTGCTAAATACCTTAAAATGTCTACTTTCCAAAAGGGGGTCTTTTTGGGGTATATAGAAGGGTAGGGAATACCGCGCCAGTCAGAAAATATAAAATAGCAGCCAACACTCCAATAAGACCAAATTGTGCAAAGTGTATAACATAAATAGTGTAGCGCTAAATATATAAACCTCTGTGTGACAATTAATATTCAAAAAGGGAAAAAAATTTAATCAACAGTGAAGTGAAGAGTAATCCCTAGTGAAGTGAAGAGTAATCTTAACTTATCTCTGGATTACATATTTGTGAAAAATATCTAGTGTAACAACATATAAAACCTTCATATATCAGTGAAGATAAAAAGAATACAATTAAAAAATCACAAAAAATGACGTGAAAAACTTAAAGTGTCCACATTCGAAAGAAATATGAATATAACTTAAGAAATAATATTATTTAGAAAATGTCCAAATTTAGGGGGTGTAGCCACCAGATGGATCTAGAGATGTTCTAATCCCAGTGATATATCATGCGAATAAGGCGGATTCCATCCAATACAAATGATCCATAAGTGTCTCCTCCATATAAATCTGATCAACATAAAAGATAGGGTACTCTTACCAACTTTGGTGGACTCACAGGCCGTTGGCGGTGAGTCAGAAAGGCTTGCACTGTCTCAGATTGGAGGACAGTATGGAGGCAGATCATATGCTGGTGAACCTCTTCCTCCAACCGGGGTACACGGATCCCACCCGAATGGACCGCACAATCTCCGTTTTGGTCAGAAGTGGTAATCATATATAAAGACAGAAGAAAGGAGCCTCCACATGGTGTAAATCCAACGATTCAATTGGCATTTATTTAATCAATCATGGCCATTAACAGTCCATAAAGATATAAAAATATAAAAAAAGTATAATAGAATCGATTCCAGTATTAAAAAAGGCAAGCGTGGTGTGGGTAGCTGGATACAGCAAGGAGACCCTTGTTTTCAGTTTTTCTTTTTTAATAAATCTGCAAAAATGTCAACAATTCTGTGTTTTTCTGTCAATATGGGGTGCTTTGTGTACATTAATGAGGACAAAAAATGAACTTAAATGATTTTAGCAAATGGCTGCAATAAAACAAAGAGTGAAAAACTGAAGGGGGTCTGAATACTTTCCGTCCCCACTGTAAGTGCCATGACAACACAATCTATTCATTTGCAAAATGTTAGGCTTGATGATATCAACCAGTAAAAAAGTCAGTGATGTCCTGGCTGTACAATGCAAATTTAAGCTACAGTTGAATTGTTTTTGGTCCTCCTGAGCTACATCACTTCTCATACGAGCGATCTCTAATTCAACAGGAACAACCTGTCAAAGAAATATAGAAAGTGACAGCCACAAATACATAAAACTGGCTTCCTGCTCTCTGTATCACTAACCTCTGACTTTGCTGGCTGTATAGCTCTTTGAGATCAACGATTCACTGAGTATTGACATGTGGAGTCGAAAATGGTACTGGATCTTTACGTTTTAAAGTGTGGATTCAGCTTTACAAAAAAAGCACACCATGCTGTCCCATATGGGTATAGTAGCATAGTGTGCTAAACCTACCTACTGGCCAGAGCTCCCTTCATCTTTAAACAATGAAGTCTACAACTGCATTCGGAAGAAGCTTCTTCAAATCTTCTGCAGCCAGTGATGGCTCCATCCTGAAATATTGTAAGGGGCGGGGGCAGCCTTTGGGACCAGCACCCCCTAGTGTCATGGGAGGGAGCGTTGTTCTGTTCTTTGGGCTTTACATGCACAGGGTGTTCTCTCTCCTGTACCCTACAATGAGCTGTGACAGGATAGAATACATACTCTGCATGAGTGGCCAAAAAGAACAGGATGGCACTCCCTGCCTCCCTCCCATTGCACTAGGGGGTGCTGGTACAATAGCTGTGATGAGCTGCGAAAGGATAGAGTACATACTCTGCATGAGTGGCCCAAAAGAATAGGATGGCACTCCCTTCCATGGCACTAGGGGTCCTTGGTCTAAAGGCTGTGATAAGCTGTGGCAGGTTGAAGGACACATTCCACATGTGCTCTCCAACAGAACATGATGGCTCTCCTTCCATGGCACTAGGGGGCACTGGTCCAAAGGCTGGGATAAGCTGTGATAGGATAGAGTTCATACTCTGCATATGTGGCCCAAAAGAACAGAATGGTCCTCCCCCATGGCACTAGGGGGCGCTGGTCTAAAGGCTGGGATGAGCTGTGATAGGGTTGAAATAATGATTTAGAGTTCTACTTAAATAAATTGTTTGTGGCTTTTCATTTATCAATCTGTATCTAGATGGAATTTGAACCTGCTGAATAATCATTACGTGATTGCTGATAAGAAACTTTTTGTACCTTAACCTCATATGGTAATGCCGATAAGATTACTGCTTGTAGAGCTGCTTATAAAAGGCCTTTGAAAGAAGTAAAGGGCACGGTCCTCTTTTGCTCCGGACTGTGACACAGACATATCTGACTCTGTGTCATTATTCTTATAGAAGCAATAATTTGACAAAGCAATATAAACTTAAAGCAACTTATTTAAGAGTTGCCCCTAACATTTTGGCGCCCGAACATAGGGACCCACCAAGTTGCTACAAGAGGTGGCTGAGCTACGCTGACGGAACGAAAGGACAGGCATTCCGGGAACCACAGATCGAAAACCTGGCCAGGTAAGAAAAAGCTTTATTTTTCTTATATTCTGTGCTCCCCTGATTTGTGCCTATCCGTTCTGTCAGTTACGGTTCTCCTGGTTTTAAAACACCAGCCTCTGTAGTGGTGAGTCTAGAATTACTGCATATTTTGGTTTATATTGCTGGAATTATTTGTTGTCTGTCTGTCTTGTTGAGAAAGTGAATGAGCCTTGTCAAGGATGGTATGAGTTAGAAGGGGATTGCCGAACTAAGCAACGGAATGCGCCCTTACCTCACATGAGCTTGGGGGTCTGACGCTTATGCTTAACCTCACATCTAACTCATAAACCATAGACGGGTTGAAAGTATAAGCCCTGTCTGCTCCATAAAGCAGGGATAAGAGTGTCTGAAGAGGGATCCCAAATACGGGGGGTAATAAGGTCTCCATAAAGCCCGGAGATCTAGTCGGATACCTGGCCACTCAAAGGAATGCTTGTGTATGTTGTAGCTGTCAGTCTGGTCATAATATTTTGTCAGTTGGCTAGCATATAAAGTAATTTGATTTCAGAAATCTCATCTAGGAGAGGTTTTTAGTATTCTGGCACCCTAGGAGGAAGGCAACGAGGAACTAGTGTAACTTGGTTAAGTGTTTTATATTGTACACTAAGTGTCCCACACGCTACCTAGGCAGGACTGCCAGAATGGGCCAGCAGAACACGAAACCCCATCAGGGAATTGTGGCTCATTACACAGTGCCACAGATAATTAAAAACATCTATGGGAAAGATGAAGCGCGGGACTTAAAGGATGTCCTTCGTAAATTTAAGGTGAAAGGAGCAGCGGGTTTAGACCCGGATGTATGGAGTGAAATAAAAAAGGACAGACAAGGAGAGGTGTTATAAAAGCAATGGATGCGTCAGGTTCAATGCTTAATTAAGGTTTCAAATAGAGCAAAAGAAGAGGGGTGGAAATATAATCCAGATTGTGATGGTTGGGATATGAAAGACAGAAGAACAAAAAATGTTGAAATTTTAAATAATCTTAGTTCAACCATCCCACCCCCATATACTGACATAGAACGTAAACCACACAAGATATATCCAGTACTTGAGGGGAGAATGGGTACCACCAGATTCTTGTGTATTGCTACTAGGGATGAGCTTCGTGTTCGAGTCGAACCCATGTTCGACTCGAACATCGGCTGTTCGATCGTTCGCCGAATTGCGAACGATATGGGCCGTTCGCGCCAAATTCGTGTGGCGCGTCACGGCCCATAATTCACTGCGGCATTGCAGTGCATTGCTTGCTGATGATTGGCCAAGCATGCACTATGACCCGCATGCTTGGCCAATCACAGCGCCGCATTAACAGAGAGCCATAATTGGCCAAAGCCAAGGAGGCTTTGGCCAATTATGGCTCAGGGGATTTAGTACACGCCCCACACTATATAAGGCCGCCTGCACGGCGGCCCTGTGCAGTGTGTTCCGGTGTGCTTAGAGAGAGAGAGAGACAGTGTCATTTCATTTGAGTTAGCTAGATTAGGCAGGACAGTCAGTCAGTTAGCTGCACTTAAAGTGTATTGTGTATATATATGCATCCCAGGTGTTGCATATATATATATATATATATACACTGTATTCAGTTTAGCTAGATCCGTTCCTGTTATCTTCTAGACTATTTACATTTAGTGCAGTGCGTCCTGCTCACAGTGTTCAGCTAGATCCGTTCCTGTTATATTCCTACTGACAGGCAGGCTTGTCTTGTTACAGTATTTTGAAGAAAATTACTGATGTTCTTTTGATCCTATTAGTACCACAGTCAGGCAGCTAGACTATTTACATTTAGTGCAGTGCGTCCTGCTCACAGTGTTCAGCTAGATCTGTTCCTGTTATCTTCTTACTGACAGGCAGGCTTGTCTTGTTACAGTATTTTAAAGAAAATTACTGGTGTTCTTTTGATCCTATTAGTACCACAGTCAGGCAGCTAGACTATTTACAGTTAGTGCAGTGCGTCCTGCCCACAGTGTTCTGCTAAACCTACAAGTAAGTGGGGTGCGTCCTGCTCACAGTGTTCAGCTAAACCTACAAGTTAGTGGGGTGCGTCCACCTCACAGTGTTCAGCTAAACCTACAAGCTAGTGGGGTGCGTCCTGCTCACAGTGTTCAGCTAGATCCGTTTCTGTTATCTTCTTACTAACAGGCAGGCTTGTCTTGTTACAGTAAATACAGCTACCTGAAGAAAATTGCTGGTGTTCTTTTGATCCTATTAGTACCACAGTCAGGCAGCTAGACTATTTACAGTTAGTGCAGTGCGTCCTGCTCACAGTGTTCTGCTAAACCTACAAGTTAGTGGAGTGCGTCCACCTCACAGTGTTCAGCTAAACCTACAAGCTAGTGGGGTGCGTCCTGCTCACAGTGTTCAGCTAGATCCGTTCCTGTTATCTTCTTACTGACAGGCAGGCTTGTCTTGTTACAGTAAATACAGCTACCTGAAGAAAATTGCTGGTGTTCTTTTGATCCTATTAGTACCACAGTCAGGCAGCTAGACTATTTACAGTTAGTGCAGTGCGTCCTGCTCACAGTGTTCTGCTAAACCTACAAGTTAGTGGGGTGCGTCCTGCTCACAGTGTTCAGCTAAACCTACAAGTTAGTGGGGTGCGTCCACCTCACAGTGTTCAGCTAAACCTACAAGCTAGTGGGCTGCGTCCTGCTCACAGTGTTCAGCTAGATCTGTTCCTGTTATCTTCTTACTGACAGGCAGGCTTGTCTTGTTACAGTATTTTAAAGAAAATTGCTGGTGTTCTTTTGATCCTATTAGTACCACAGTCAGGCAGCTAGACTATTTACAGTTAGTGCAGTGCGTCCTGCTCACAGTGTTCTGCTAAACCTACAAGTTAGTGGGGTGCGCCCTGCTCACAGTGTTCAGCTAAACCTACAAGTTAGTGGGGTGCGTCCACATCACAGTGTTCAGCTAAACCTACAAGTTAGTGGGGTGCGTCCTGCTCACAGTGTTCAGCTAGATCCGTTCCTGTTATCTTCTTACTGACAGGCAGGCTTGTCTTGTTACAGTAAATACAGCTACCTGAAGAAAATTGCTGGTGTTCTTTTGATCCTATTAGTACCACAGTCAGGCAGCTAGACTATTTACAGTTAGTGCAGTGCGTCCTGCTCACAGTGTTCTGCTAAACCTACAAGTTAGTGGGGTGCGTCCTGCTCACTATGACTACGACTATGGCACCAGGACAGGGTCAGGGGAGCTTGGTTTTTTTTCCCCACGCCAGTGGGCCATGATCAGGGATGCATGCACTGTCCTGTCACCATTTGAGGAGGCCACGAGGATGGTGAGCAGTGACAGTGCATGCATCAGTGACGCTGTCCCCCTTGTCCACCTGTTGGAGCACACGCTGCGTGGAATAATGGACAGGGCACTTGAGGCAGAACAGAGGCAGGAAGAGGAGGACTTCCTTAGCTCTCAAGGCCCCCTTTATCCAGACAGTGTTCCTGCGTGCCCGCCGATCACACAGGAAGAGGACGAGGAGGAAGAGGAGGAGGAGGAGGAGGAAGATTGTGTCAGTATGGAGGTGGAGCCTGGCACTCAGCATCAGCAGCAGTCTTTAAGGGATCAGTCCCAAGAAACACATGGACTTGTACGTGGCTGGGAGGAGGTGGCTGCGGACCATGTCGTCCTTAGTGACCCAGAGGACTCCGGACCGAATGCCTCAGCAAACCTACGCTGCATGGCCTCCCTGATCCTGCAAAGCCTGCGTAAGGATCCTCGTATTCGTGGTATCAAGGAGAAGGACCAATACTGGCTGGCAACCCTCCTTGATCCACGTTACAAGGGTAAGGTTGCGGACCTTATCTTGCCATCGCAGAGGGAGCAGAGGATGAAACATCTTCGGGAGGCCTTGCAGAAAGGTCTGTGCAACGCGTTCCCAGAGACTGGGAGGTTACAAACTCCTGTTTCTGGACAACGTGTTGCTGAGGCTTCGGTCAGTCAAAGAAGGAGCGGTGGAGAAGGTGGCCGTCTGACCGATGCGTTCAGACAATTTTTTGGTCCGCAGCCCCAAGGTATGATCGGTTCCAGCAACCATCGCCAGCGTCTGTTTTACATGGTGCAGGAATACCTAGGGGCAAGATCAGACTTGGACACCTTTCCCACCGAAAATCCTCTGGGTTACTGGGTCTTGAGGATGGATCACTGGCCAGAGCTTGCACAGTATGCAATTGAGCTACTGGCCTGTCCTGCATCCAGCGTTCTTTCGGAACGCACATTCAGTGCTGCTGGAGGCGTGGTAACCGATCACAGGGTGCGTCTGTCCACTGACTCGGTCGATCGACTGACCTTCATAAAAATGAATGAGTCTTGGATCACCACCAGCTACCAAGCACCTGATGCTGATGTAACCGAATAATTTTTTTTGAAATCCCAGATCCCTTCAAAGACTGTCTATGCTGATGCTGAGTGACTATCCCTGAGTAATTATCCTCTTCCTCCTCAATCATCACGCTGATAGCTTGTAAGAACATTTTTGGTTCTGGGTGCCACCACCAGTGCCTAAGGCACAATTTTTCAGCCCCTGTTTAACAGGGGCGTGTAATTACGATTTTTGATGTAATACTTTGCAGCAGGGCTCGTTCCTGCATTCCAACTAGAGTGTCTGTGAGGGGTTGCAGTGTTGTGGCACCAGCACCAGTGCCTAAGGCCCAATTTTTCAGCCCTTGTTTAACAGGGGCGTGTAATTACAATTTTTGATGCAATACTTTGCAGGAGGGCTCGTTCCTGCATTCCAACTAGAGTGTCTGTGAGGGGTTGCAGTGTTGTGGCACCAGCACCAGTGCCTAAGGCCTAATTTTTCAGCTCCTGTTCAACAGGGGCATGTAATTACAATTCTTGATTTAATATTTCACAGCAGAGCCCTGTGAGGGCTTACAGTGTTGTGGCCACAGCAACACCTAAGGCCCAAATTTCTGCTGAGTATATAGGGCAGGACCCTACTTTCAAACAACTAACTTACAAACGACTCCTACTTGCAAACGGAAGGAGACAACAGGAAGTGAAATCTACCCCTAGGAAGGGAAATTCTCTCCTGTAAGAGTTAATATGGGAAAAAACATTTCTCCTTTCCACTGATGCTTTCCAATCCATTGGGACAAAAAGTGAGGTGAAATCTTCTGAAGAGGAGGAAAGACAGCAAAACAAATGTCACAGGGGTGATAACCCTTCCCTATGTTTTCCAAAAAGCTTAAAAAAGATTTTTTGGCTGGAGCTAAACACGTTAAAAATGTACCCGTTCAAAATTACAAAGAGATTCTACTTAACAACAAACCTACAGCCTGTATACTGCTGTTCAGAGTATATAGGGCCTGGTGGCCCCACACCTTTCCTTATTTTAATTTGGGTGCGGGGTTCCCCTTAATATCCATACAAGACCCAAAGGGCCTGGTAATGGACTGGGGGGTACCCATGCCGTTTGTCTCATTGATTTTCATCCATATTGCCAGGACCCGACATTACATTAAACCCGCAAGCAGTTTTAAATGAGATTTTTTTCCTTTAAAAATGACATTTGGTGCAGGGACTGTTCTAAACACGGGAAACACGCGTCACTTTACAGGCATACTATAGACACCCCTCAGGTACGATATTTAAAGGAATATTTCCCTTTTTTTTTTTTACTTTAAGCATCATTAAAATCACTGCTCCCGAAAAAATGGCCGTTTTTAAAAGTTTTTTTTGCATTGATACATGTCCCCTGGGGTAGGACCCGGGTCCCCAAACCCTTTTTAGGACAATACCATGCAAATTAGCCTTTAAAATGAGCACTTTTGATTTCGAACGTTCGAGTCCCATAGACGTCAATGGGGTTCTAACGTTCATGCGAACTTTCGGTCCGTTCGCAGGTTCTGGTGCGAACCGAACCGGGGGGTGTTCGGCTCATCCCTAATTGCTACAATATGTGGATGATTTATTGTTATGCTGCCCGGACAAGGAAACTTGTTTGGCTACCACCCTTAATTTGTTGCGATTTTTAGCAGAAAAGGGTTGCAAGGTTAATAGGAACAAATTACAAATGTGTCAGGAAAAGGTTATCTTTTTGGGACATTGTATATCACGGGGTACAAGACATCTCACTGAGGAGAGGGTTCAAGTGATAAAGGGAATGTTACCCCCACGGAATTTCAAACAATTGCGTATGTTTTTAGGTATTGTGTCATATTGTAGACAATGGATACCACACGCTAGTGCTTTGATGCAGCCATTATACGATTGTTTGAAAATTGTACCGTATGTGCTTACAGAAGTAGCTTATGAGTCGTTTGTCACTTTGAAAAAGCTATTGATTTCTGCCCCGGCTATTGGTATCCCAGATTATACCAAGACATTTAATCTGTACGTTGCCGAGATCACTGGACACGCCACAGGTGTTCTGACACATGCACATGCAAAACAAAGACCAGTTGCTTACTTTTCAGCAGCATTAGATCCAGTGTCCAGAGGTTCACCGTCCTGTGTACGGGCGGTAGCTGCAGTGTCAATCATCATTGATAAATCATCAGAGATTGTCCTAGACAATCCAGTTGTAGTACACACCACACATGACATACATGCAATCTTGTCTCAAGTTCAGCCCAAACAAATTTCAATGGCCAGACAACTGAGGTTACAGTGTACTTTACTCTTACCTCCAAATGTCACTTTTCAGCGCTGTACAACTTTAAATTTGGCCACCTTTTTGCCTCTTCAGTCACCAGATTTGGCAAGGGGGAATAATAGTGCTAATAAGGAACAACATGATGAGGAAACTGACACCCTTCTGTTTAAAAAGATAGATGAGCATGATTGTTTTCAGCTCATGGAGCAGGAGACAATGGGATTCCCACATGTTACAGATACACCGATTTTAAATGCTGAGCACACTTTGTACATAGATGGCAGTAGGTTTGCTGATGACAAGGGTAAATATCACACAGGGTATGCTGTAGTGACTGATACACAGGTGATTGAAGCACAGCCCTTACCAGCCCACATGTCAGCACAAGAAGCAGAATTAAAAGCTTTAGAACAAGCCCTAGAATACTTAAAAGGACGAGAAGGGAATATTTACACTGACTCTGCCTATGCTTATGGTGTAGCGCACGATTATGGCCACATATGGAGGGCTAGAGGTTATCTGACAGCAGCAGGTACACCTGTAAAACATGGAGAAGGGATTAAGAGAGTCCTGAACAATCTTCAAAAGGTTAAACGAGTGGCCATTATGAAGATAGCAGCACACATGAGCACAAAAACAATTGAGGCAAAAGGAAATGCATTTGCAGATTTGACTGCAAAACAGGCAGCTCTAGGGGAAGAAAGCTCTGAGACCTTAGCAGCGGTAGAGGTGAGTATCCCATAACCAACATGGCAGCAGCTGAGTAAATTACAGGAGCAAGCAGGGGAGAGCGAGAAAGATAAGTGGGTCAGGATGGGAGCAGCACCAGACCTTGACAATGTATGGAGGGAAGGAGGCAAAGTATGCCTACCTGCCTCTCTGTACCCAGCAATGGCAGCGGCAGTTCACCTACCCACACATGTCAGTTCCAATTCCATGTATAGGATTGTGAACCAAGGATGGCTCGCCCCTGGATTCAGTAGTACTGCGAGAAACTACTGTGCAGCCTGCCAAATCTGTCTCCTGAGTAACCCAGGACAGAGAGTAAAAACCCCACGAAAACACCAGGTCCGGGCCCAATACCCCTTCCAGAGACTGCAAATTGACTACATACAAATGCCTAAGAGCGGCCTGTTTGAATTTGTCCTCGTGTGTGTCGATTTATTTGCAGGTTGGCCTGAAAGCTATCCAGTAAAATCAGCTACAGCAAAAGCCACAGCTAAGAAACTGATCACTGAGTTAATACCTAGGTTTGGTCTTCCTGAAACCATAGAATCAGATAGGGGGACACACTTTACAGGAGAAATCATGCAGAATGTGATGACCATGTTAGGGGTTCAACAAAGTTTCCACACCCCTTACCACCCACAGAGTTCGGGATCAGTGGAAAGAGTAAATGGGACAATAAAGTTGAAAATACAAAAAGCCATGCAAGAGTTAAACAAGCCATGGCCAGAATGCTTGCCTTTGGCTTTGTTCTCCATAAGATACACTCCAACAGGAAAAACAGGATTGTCCCCATATGAAATACTTTTTGGGAGTGCACCTAGATTAGGTCTATACTTTCCACAGAGTATGCAATTGCAATGTGATAGTTTGACTGCATATGTAATAAAATTACAACAACATCTAACCAAGATCCACAAAAGTGTGTATTCTTCTCTTCCAGACCCTAATTCAATAGCAGGTACACATACTCTGCTACCAGGGGATTATGTATATGTAAAGAAACACACCAGAAAGACATTGGAGCCAAGGTTTGAAGGTCCTTATCAAGTGCTTCTGACCACGGCCACTTCAGTAAAGCTGGAAGGAAAACCTACCTGGATACACGCATCACATTGCAAGAAACAACCCGAGAAAACAACATGATGAAATATCTACTTACATATTGTTTGTTGAAGATTGTTGTTTTGCAAATATATGCATGGACTCCTGGTATTAATGTAATTGAGGTAGAGGAAACAGCCAATTTACAATGGGTTATAGACGATCCTAATGTAGCGAATGTTTCAGGGTATACAATGTACGAGTACATAGTAGTGGGTAATTTCACAGTCAAAGGACATAGGAAGCCGTTACACATTGATGAAAACATAGGATGGATAAGGGCAGACCCATCATCAAAGGTAGATATAACGTTTCAATTAAACACTAGTATGGGATTCCCTTTTAATTATACCAGAAACCATAGATGTCAAAAATTAAAACCCTCTTAGATATGGAGACAGGCACAAAAACAAGTCTTGGGCCAAATGTATCAAATACTGGTAACAGTGTCGGAGGGAGGAAATGTATCCGAAGAAATGTTCAATCTGACGGACATTAGGGGGGATTAATCAATCAAGTACCTTTCTCTGTGCCTCCTGGTGGAGAGAAAACAGAATGGACGGGTGGTATTGGAATGCACAGTCCTATGGGTTTCACATACAGATGGAGGAAGAAGTAGTTCCCACATTTGAATCATCAATGATAACACCCGTGCCCAACACTTGTATCAATGTATCAGTATCACAACAAAAGACAAAAATCAAATTTAATGTAACTTTTCCTGAAATTCCAAAATGTAGGTACAGACGAGCATGGTATGACACTTTACTGGGACTGCCAGGTACAGGGATGGGAGTTCTAAACTCGATAGAAATAGAAGAAATGAATAATAGATGGAAACATGCAGGAGGACATATAGCAGATAGTCTGACAATTACAAGTAAATGGCTACCCACAGCTTTTGAAACCCAACTTAAAGAAATACCCTTACTACAGTTTATAGGGTGATTAATAAATTATACAATAACAAGTGAACTCGGGCTGTGGAATCAGACTCAACAATTCATAAATTTTACCCAGTGTTCCTTTAATCTTCTATCCTACCATATACAAATAAACCGGGCTAGAACCGAGCTACAATTAGGAAATTATCACACCTGGATGAAATACTTCAAGGGACTAGATAATGATGGCGTATGGTTCCAAGTAGAAGGGAATGAAATAGAATGTGAAGATGGGTGGTGTACGGGCAGGTTTGAGGCTTACAGGGTGGAGGAGATAGTAGAAATGTGCAAATTAGTGGTAATGCCCCTCATCATAAAAAATGAGTTCTGGTATCCTGAAATCTATGGAAAGTATGTAGATAAGCAAAACAGAACCCATAATCTTGGTCTATGTGGAAGAACGAACAAAAGAATGGTGTGTGGGAGAAGTTCTCCGGTGTATGAACCTTGCCTGTTAAACTATCAGATTAGTATATGCCGGCTCCAGAGAACACCGGTGAATTAAAGTAATAGATTTATTGAAATAGGACCCCAGCACATATGTATTATTACAAGTAGTAACTATACCATGTCAGCATTAAATAGATCAGCTCCTTTTTCAGGATGTATTAAGAATATAAAGTTACTAAAGTGGGGTAATGATACATACCTCTTTGAGCCAGATGCAGAAAAAGTATTCTCCTCCATTTATAAAGTATCCAATCTTACTGATACTACACCCTTCGTCATTTCATTAGATCCACTGAGAGAGGTTCTGGAGCAATCAGAAATTTTGAGGCAGTATATTGAAACCCTTGAACACACGTTGCAGAATAATCTTATATCCGCTGTAATAGACAAAGGCAGACTCGTACATCTATCCTCCCAGATACAACATGACATAACTCCACAATGGTACGATATTTTTAATGGTATGTCTCCCACGGCAACTAGCATATTCAGTTGGTTATTCAGTCCTATGGAAATTATAATATTGACATTAATGATACTCACTGTCACCAATATATGCATATATCGCAGAATACAGAAAAAGATAAAAAGAATAGAAAGGGGCTATTAAGGTAAATTGACATCACCCATCTCCCATAAACTCCTCTTCTTGAATTTAAGATGTGAGCAACACCTGGAGGGATGGGATTTTCCCCTCTGACAACCCGCGGTCAGGGATAGTACTCTAGGAAAAGCTGACTAGAACTTGTTCATGAGGACACAGGGGGAGGGAGAGGATGATGTCAAAGGGGGAAATTGATAGGGTTTAAATAATGATTTAGAGTTCTACTTAAATAAATTGTTTGTGCCTTTTCAATTATCAATCTGTATCTAGATGGAATTTGAACCTGCTGAATAATCATTACGTGATTGCTGATAAGAAACTTTTTGTACCTTAACCTCATATGGTAATGCCGATAAGATTACTGCTTGTAGAGCTGCCTATAAAAGGCCTTTGAAAGAAGTAAAGGTCCTCTTTTGCTCTGGACTGTGACACAGACATATCTGACTCCGTGTCATTATTCTTATAGAAGCAATAATTTGACAAAGCAATATAAACTTAAAGCAACTTATTTAAGAGTTGCCCCTAACAGCTGCGACAGGATAGAGTACATACTCTGCATGTGTGGCCCAAAAGAACAGGATGGCATTCCTCCAAAGGCACTAGGGGTCCTTGGTCCAAAGGCTGTGGTAAGCTGTGGCAGGATGAAGGACACATTCCACATGTGCGACCCAACAGAACAGGATGGCTCTCCCTCCATGGTACTAAGGGTGCTGGTCCAAAGTCTGTGATGAGCTGCAACAGGATAGCGTACATACACTGGATGTGTGGCCCAAAAGAATAGGATGGCACTCCCCCATGGGACTAGGGGGCACTGGTCCAAAGGCTGTGATGAGCTGCGAAAGGATACCTTCTTCTAAATTCTGTTGTGGACTTTGCTGTTTAAAGAGAAAGGGAGCTCTGGCTAATATGTAAATTTAGCATACTATGTTACTATACCCATATAGTTGTAAGTGCCTGTAAGTGTGGTTGATAGGCAACTCTTTAGGCTGTAGGCGCCTGTCAAATGCTGGGGAGCCCTGGACAAACCCTGATACCCCATTGCAGTAATGACTTAGCAGCTCAGCTCGCCCTGCACCTCCACCCAGCAGTGCTTTTCATTTCCTTGTATGATGCTAATCTATGGAATTCCTCCCATGTATTCCATGTCCGATTGAACTGTTGCAATCTGCAAAGTTTGTAATGCATAACGGGCTCCATCTCAAAAAAGCTATTCCACCTGATTTATCCAGTCTTTCATCAAAGACACTGTAGGTGTCCACCATAATTGGGGGATCAAGCTGTGAGCTGCAATAATGACGTGTGTAAGTGTTTGGCTGGTAAAGAGGGATTGTTCTTTATCAGTGTGTAGCAGGTACAGTTCAAGGGAGTATGGGTGTTGAACCGATTAGTTGCCTTGTAAGGTTGTGTATAGAAGTTCTGCCACCGCAAACCTTTGTAGAGGTTTGCAGTGGCAGAATATATGTTGTATTTCAGCACACACAATATTTTAAAGTGTATTTAAAGCCAATTTTCTTTCTTTTTTTTTTTTTAGAGTTGCAGTGCCTTGAAAAAGTATTCATACCCCTTGAAATTTTCCACATTTTATCATGTTACAACCAAAAATGTAAATGTATTTTATTGGGATTTTATGTGGTAGACCAACACAAATGCCGAGTACACACGAGCAGACTTTTCGACCGGACTGGTTCGACGGTCTATCCAACGGACTTTCGGCGGACTTCCGATGGACTTACCGAACAAACGGACTAGCCTACACACGATCACACCAAAGTCTGATGGATTCGTATGTGATGCGGTAAGACCGGACTAAAATACGGAAGTTGATAGACAGTAGCCAATAGCTGCCCTAGCATCGGTTTTCGTCCGAGCGGACTTTTCGATAGGAACTGGGCTCCGGCGGAGTTCCAACGTAAAGATTTGAAACATGTTCCAAATCTAAAGTCTGTCAGATTTTTGACCAAAAAAGTCAGCTGCAGGTCTGCCAAAGCCCAACACGGTCGAATTGTCCACCGGACTCGGTCCGTCGGACCAGTCCGGTCGAAAAATCCGCTTGTGTGTACGCGGCATTAGAGGCACATAATTGTGAAGTGGAAGGAAAATGATAAATGGTTTTCAATTTTTTTTACAAATAAATATCTGAGAAGTGTGGCGTGCATTTGTATTCAGCCTCCTTGAGTCAGGTGGACTCTATTTACTAATTAGGTGACTTCTGAAGGCAATTGGTTCCACTAGATTTTAGTTAGGGGTTTTAGAGTAAAGAGGGCTGCCCCCCCACACTTTTCTGATATTTATTTGTAAAAAAAAATGAAAACCATTTATCATCTTCCTTCCATTTCACAATTATGTGCCACTTTGTGTTGGTCTATCACATACAATCCCAATAAAATACATTTATGTTTTTAGTTGTAACATGACAAAATTTGGAAAATGTCAGGGGGTATGGATACTTTTTCAAATCACTATATATGAAGTGGTGAAAGGTTATAACTCATATCACTTTTTATTTCTGTCTTTTTCCTCCAAGAACAGGAATTAGAAGCAAAATCTTTAAATGAGGACATTTATCCTGGTGACAACTGAGGAAATTTCCCTCCCTTTGGAAAGATTTCCTCTCAATTCATATTCTGTTTACAAGAAAATCTCACCAATAGAGGAGGGCATAAGCAATTCCTTACTCTATCTGTTTATGGGTTTAAATATATTTTCAAGTTTAGGAGAACCTTCTGGTCAAGTCTAGGAGATGGGGGTGGGGGGTGATGGGGGGAAGGTAATGTGAACCTGTGGCCAGGCTTGAAGTAATACATTATTTACATATTCTTTGGAATCATTTGGCTTTTGCAACAGCCATAACTGACTTCTGTAGCTGCAAGCACCGTGGAGCAACTCATCCCCGAAGTTCGCAACACATGTCATTATCTCAGCAGCTCAGCTCATCCTGCTCCCCCTTCCAGAGCGCCTGAAGAAAACTGGAGGGCTGCTGAGTCAAGTTACTGCTAGGAGGCAGAGTAGGCGGATCAGAGCTTTTGAGTCATTGCTGAAAGGTGAAGTGAGATGCTGGGTCACTGCTGAATTAAAGAAGCTGGGGGAAGTAGGTTGCCACTGCTTGGAGAGGGAACAGGGGGTGGTGAGCTTCTATGTCAATGTGTCAGGACCGGGTCTGAACAACCTCTGCTATGTCTGGCAATGTCTCTTCTTGCTGAGTCACCTGAGATGCTAGACAGCACCCTGTCTGCTCCATTGGACAATCCTGGCTTTGCCTTGTTTCTGGTAAACCCTGAACTCCTTGCTCCTCCCACAAATTTTCATATTTAGGCCATTGTCTTTGCAGTTCCTGTTTGCCAGATTATTGTGCTTTCTTTAGCCAATATTCTGCTCTAGTCATTCCTGCTGCCGTCCATATCTCCGCTACCACTAGTTTACTGACTATTGACTTGTTCCTTGACTACGCTTCTGCTTGATCCCAACCTGTGCCCACTTGTTACTGACCTTTGGCTTGTTTACTGTCTATGCTTCTGCTTCATCCCTACCTGCTATCAGAAACCATGAATCAGACTGAGACAGAAGTATAGTTAAATCACACTTGTTTAATAATAATAAAAAAGAGGTAAACAGAGTAAACGTAGTCAAAACATAGCCAGAGTTCAGGAACGGATAGTCAGACAACCCAAAACGTCAGGGAGCCTAGATGAGCGTAGTAGAACAGCAAGCAGGATCTGGAGCCAGAAGGAATGTCAGCCAAGCAAGTATTTAACAGGAACACAGGAGAGCGTCTCTAGAGATGTGACCAAGGCGAAAGCAGAGATCATCTGGGCTGGATGGCTTACGTAAGCAGGACTGACGAGCAGGGTATCATCAACAGGTGAGTCACTGTGGAGAGATAGGAGCTGGCAATTAGCCGACAGCTGAGCGGCCAGCTTAGAGAAGGAAGGGCTGAGCCCAGCCCTGACACCTGTTGTTGGAAGGCAACATGTTTTATTTCATACAAGAGGTGTTTGAAATATGAACTATGGCTATACTAAGCCTCTGCATTCTTGGTGGCTGTCTGGAATGTAACAAGTTGCACATCAAAGCTTTGTAGCATATCAGAATATTCATCTGAAGGAAGAAATCAGGCCTCTATCAAGGCTGAACAAAAGCTTGGCTCCTGATTGACTGGTGTGATAACGCTATGCAAGCAAGCTACAAAGAGGGCTATGGATGCCAGGATGTCTGAAGAAGGTGGGTTACAAAGATTAAAAGATCAACAGAACCCAGGGCACATAGACATGATACATGGACAATGCTGCACCTAGAGACCAATACAGCAGGACGGACAGTAATATAATATATTTAGGAGGACTGCCCCGTAAATACTTTGATTCATCAAAGGTCTAGATGGGCTGGCAATGGGGTTGGGTCTGGACAGTGTATGATTGAAGTTTAAAAAGGGCTGACCAAGACAGAGAGCTCTCTCTGTTACCATCTGGAGCCCAGCTGGTGAAACCGTGTCTAGGGGACAGCCTTGCAATAAGTATTTTTGATGTTCTTGAGTCATATGCTCTATAGTATTTTCATGTTAGCATTTTCCTATTTTCTTGGGAAATAAACAAGACATTGTTTTATTAAGCAGTGTGTTTGTTTATATAGCTAACCTTATATTATTGTGCTATCAACAGTAACTATCAGAGTTTTAATAGACTAGCTAACTATAATATAATGGAATAGACAAGTTAGTACATACATAGAATAAATAGAGGGAATCCGTAACCACCCTCAGGTAATATTTACTTTAGAATTTATTTCAATTGGCACCCCAGATTTTATTTCAATTGGCACGCCAGAAGGAGTGTGGAATTTATTTCTACACAGAACCCAAACCCTAATGTATTTTTGTCTTGAGTCCCTATAAGCTAATGAGTCCTCAACTACACCCAGAAATGAAATCCTTCTCTACTGTGGACAAGATTTGAGCTGGTTCGTGAATTCTGAAGCCCTGTGTGAGTGGTCCTGAAAGTTCTATGAAATAATTCAGTGGACGAGCAAAATCTGGTGAGATTTTTGGCTGGTATATGTGTATGTGTTAACGTTTATTGTATTGCTAATGCAAATTGTTTGAGGCCTGTGTAGCTGGTCAGGTGTGCCAGCGAGTGAGGAGCTGATCACCCTTGGCTATCTGATTGCTTGCAGATTGACAGGATAAACCACACATCTTTGAGGAGAAAGTGGGAGAAATATAGATTTTTTATTTTTTATTTTTATTTTTTATTATTTTTTTTTTATTAGTTTTTTTTTAATTATTTATTTTTTTCCCCACGTGAGAGTGAAATAGCTCTCTGTTCCAATAGAAGTTTAATGTGGCATGCGTTCTGAGATAATAGGGCTAAAGTCAACGGTAATAGTAGAGCATTGATTAAGAGTGTGCTCTGCCTTGTGTGGTGTAGTACTACAAGTAAAAGTTAGCTTTTAAACAGCTTTTATCTGAGTGTTTTGTCTGTGTGCATTGTCTAAGCAGCTGCTGTGTATAGACTGGTTGAGCAACCTTCAGTGTAGACTAATTAGCACATCAATGGAGGTCATTGAAGATTTTCTTAAAAAACATGCCTGTGTTAAATGCAACACTATGCCAGAAAACGCTTTAACACACCAATTTAGTGAACTTTTGAAACAATGTAATATTCATAATGATGAGACAAAACATAAAAAGTCTTCAAAAAAAGGCAGGAAAATGAAGATGGCCAATGTTGTATGCATATTATTGAAAATGAAAGACATTGCTATAGCAAATTAAGGCCAATGGGATACATAGTTAGATAGTAGGTGAGGTTGATAAAAGACACAAGCCCATCAAGTCCAACCTGTGTGTGTGATTATATGTCAGTATTACATTGTATATCCCTGTATGTTGCGGTCGTTCAGGAGCTTATCTAATAGTTTCTTGAAACTATCAATGCCCCCCGCTGAGACCACTGCCTGTGGAAGTGAATTCCACATCCTTCCTCCTCTTACAGTAAAGAACCCTCTACGTAGTTTATGGTTAAACCTCCTTTCTTCTAATTTTAATGAGTGGCCACGAGTCTTGTTAAACTCCCTTCTGCGAAAAAGTTTTATCCCTATTGTGGGGACACCAGTATGGTATTTATATATTGAAATCATATCCTCTCTCAAGCGTCTCTTCTCCAGAGAGAATAAGTTCAGTGCTCGCAACCTTTTCTCATAACTAATATCTTCCAGGCATCTTATTAGCTTTGCTGCCCTTCTTTGTACTCGCTCCCTTTCCAGTACATCATTCCTGAGTACTGATGCCCAGAACTGGACAGCATAGTCTAGGTGCAGCCGGACCAGAGTCTTGTAGAGCGGGAGAATTATTGTTTTATCTCTGGAGTTGATCCCCTTTTTAATGCATGCCAATATTCTGTTTGCTTTGTTAGCAGCAGCTTGGCATTGCATGCCATTGCTCAGCCTATCATCTACTAGGACCCCCAGGTCCTTTTCCATCCTAGATTCCCCCAGAGGTTCTCCCTCAGTGTATAGATTGCATTCATATTTTTGCCACCCAAATGCATTATTTTACATTTTTCTACATTGAATCTCATTTACCATGTAGTTGCCCATCCCATTAATTTGTTCAGATCTTTTTGCAAGGTTTCCACATCTGCAGAGAAGTTATTGCCCTGTTAGCTTAGTATTGTCCGCAAATACAGAGATTGAACTGTTTACCCCATCCTCCAGGTCATTTATGAACAAATTAAATAGGATTGGTCCCAGCACAGAACCCTGGGGGACCCCACTACCCACCCCTGACCATTCCGAGTACTCCCCATTTATCACCACCCTCTAAACTCGCCCTTGTAGCCAGGTTTCAATCCATGTACTCACCCTATGGTCCATGCCAACGCACCTTATATTGTACAGTAAACGTTTATGGGAAACTGTGTCAAATGCTTTTGCAAAATCCAGATATACCACGTCAACGGGCCTTCCTTTATCTAGCTGGAAACTCACCGCATCATAGAAGGTTAGTAGATTGGTTTGGCAAGAACGATTCTTCGTGAATCCATGCTGACTACTGCTAATGATACCGTTCTCATTACTAAAATCTTGTATATAGTCCCTTATCATCCCCTCCAAGAGTTTAGATACTATTGATGTTAGGCTAACTGGTCTGTAATTCCCAGGGATGTATTTTGGGCCCTTTTTAAAATTTGGTGCTACATTGGCTTTTCTCCAATTAGCTGGTACCATTCCAGTCAGTACACTGTCAGTAAAAATTAGGAACAATGGTCTGGCAATTACTTGACTGAGTTCCCTAAGCACCCTCGGGTGCAAGCCATTTGGTCCTGGTGATTTATTAATGTTAAGTTTATCAAGTCTAATTTTAAATTCTGTCCTCTGTTAACCATGGAGGTGCTTCCTGTGATGTGTCATGAGGATAAACACTGCAGTTTTGGTTACTGAAGCCCCCCGGTTCCCTCGTGAAGAGGAGAAGAATAAATTCAATACCTTCGCCATCTCCCCATCCTTTCTAACCAGATGTCCTTCCTCATTCTTTATGGGGCCAATATGGTCAGTCCTCCCTTTATTACTGTTTACATACTTAAAGAATTTCTTGGGATTTTTTTACTCTCCTCCGCTATGTGTTTTCATGTTCTATCTTAGCCGTCCTTATTGCACCCTTACATTTCTTGTTGCATTCTTTATAAAGTCTGAATGCTGATGATGATTCCTCAACCCTGTATTTTTTGAAGGGCTTCTCCTTTGCTTTTATATGCATTTTTACATTGGAGTTAAGCCATCCCCAACGGGATGCATTGGCTAATGCCCTTATTTAATATGCTCTTAAAGCAAACCCATCTCTCCTCTGTGTTCTTTGTTCCTAAGATTTTATCCCAATTTATGCCTTCTAGCAAGGTTCGTAGTTTAGGGAAGTTGGCTCTTTTGAAATTCAGTGTCTTTGTATTCCCCTTATGTTTCCTATTTGTGTGATTTATACTGAAGCCAATTGACCTGTGATCGCTGTTACCTAAATTGCCCCATATTTCCAAATCCGTGATCAGGTCTGTATTGTTGGTAATCAGTAGATCCAGTAATGCTTTATTTCTAGTTGGCGCGTCTACCATCTGACCCATAAAATTGTCCTGTAAGACATTTAGGAACTGTCGAGCCTTAGATGAATGCGCGGTTCCCTCTGCCCAGTCTATGTCTGGATTAAAATAACACTTCCCGTCCTTGCTGCTAATCCAAATTGTGATAGGAGATCTGTCTCCCCTTCCTCCCTCAGGTTAGCCTATAGCATACTCCCAGTATTATTTCCCCCTTAGCGTCATCCCTTTGGAGCTCTACCCATAAGGATTCCACCTCTTCCCTAGCTCCCTTAGTGATGTCATCTCTCACATTCACTTGTACATTATTCTTGATATATAGGCATACCCCTCCCCCTTTTTTACCCTTTCTATCCTTGCGATAAAGGGTATACCCTTGAATTTTTGCCAGCCAATCATGAGAGCTGTTGAACCAGGTCTCTGAAATTCCCACAAAATCCAAATCCTTCTCGTACAACAGTATCTCTAGTTCACCCATCTTCTCTGCCAAGCTCCTGGCATTGGTGAACATGCCACGTAGTTTATACTGGTCGCATATTATCCTCTTATTGGGTGTTCCGAGATTGCAACTAGGACTTACTACTATACTTACCTTGGGTTTTTGTGCTTTGGTCAACCTACCACTAATGCCCCCAATACTACCCTCTTAAATATGTTTCGTGCTGTCTATCTCTACCTCTGGTCCCTGCCCCCCATCACCTAGTTTAAAAACCCCTCTAACTTTTTGGCCATCTTCATTCCCAGCTAATCTGCACCCTCCTCATTTAGGTGCAGTCCGTACTGGTTATCGACTGAGCAGTCGGCCCAGTCCTCCAGGACAACATACTGTTCGGCGCTTCAGGTCTTTTTTACAGACTGGCCTCTCTGTCCTTATAAGAATTGAGTCCCCTACCACCAGAATCTGTCTTTCCTTTTCCTTCGCTTCCCCCCACTCTCACTGGAGGAGTTTTTCCCCCAGCAGCTAGGAGAGCCCCTCAGCTCCAGCAGTGCTGGTCCCTGACTGGTTTCACCAATGTCACTCAATGGAGTGTACTTATTGGGATGCTCCAGCACTGGATCGGCCTCCCTGGCACTTCCCCCTCTACCCCTCCTGACTGTCACCCATCTACTCTTTGCTAGTGCCTGCACCCCTTTGTCTCACCCGCCTCTGTGCTGGCCCCTGCCGGCACCTGCTGTGTACGTTCCTGGCTCTCCTTTAGTATGGAGGGACTTCTCAGTGCTGAGAGTTGCTTCCCTAGATTCAGAACCTGGGCTTCCAGGGAAACAATGCGCTTACATTTTGCACAGCAGTATTCACCCTCGATCGGATGATCAAGGAATGCATACATGCCACAAGATGTACAACATGCCGTCTCTCCACAACCGCAGGGCATCGTACCTATTAAATTTAATAAGGATTGGGGATTATACCCTGTCCAAATTACCTAACAACTAGCTTCCTGACACTAATACTCAAGACAATACACAGGTACTCAACAAGACAATACACAGGTACTCGCAGACCTACGTGCACTCGCAGAAATATGTGCACTCGCACCCCAACGTGATACTGAGAGAAAGCAATTATTGGAGCAGGTACAAAGTGTAACTAAGAATATTTTAGCAATGGTTGCAAAGGCAGGTGCAAATGTTTGTGATCACATTGAACAATTAGTGACTGAGAAATGTGTATTGGAACAGAAAATGAATGAATTAGAGGAAACGTGTAAACAAAGAGAAAGTTGTATTACCTCATTGGATCAGAGAGAGGCTGAGAATGAGCGTATTATAATATTGCTTAGGAAGGAATTACATGAAGCCCAGTCTGCCATGGCGTTCTCCTCTACACATGCTCAGTGCTTAGCAAATATAGAGGCTCTGGAACAACATGTAGAAAAGCCAAATGCTAGTGTTGCTGCAAGTGATGTTGCTATTGTGGGAATCAATGTTGGAGATCTGAATGAGGAGTATTTAAATAAAAGTGCGCTTGAACTGTGCTTGAAATTGATTCAGGAGTTGAAACAGTGGAGACTTCTGACGAGTCCATTGCTAATGACTCCTCAGACAATGAAAGTGTAAAGTCTGTTGATTCCGATCATAGTAATGTTATGCAGCAATGTAAATCTCCATCGCCATATGCTCAGAGAAGGGCCTATGCAGGGAGACCAGCTCTCAACTGCATTGTTTGTAAAAAGGAGGGTCACATAGCTAGGTTTTGTTTGGTGGCTAATAATGATATTATTATGAAGTTTATTCTGCGAGCTGGGGTCACAATCCAAGGCATAGAGGCCTTGGATTGTAATCAAACCTGTTTCCCTTTTAAGACCCAAATGCTGAGACTACAAACCAAAAATAGTCAATTAACACAGGAATGGCATCATTTTGCACAGTTGCATAAACTCAAAATGGAGGTAGCCGCATGTTCATTAAAATATAGCACTGTTAGCAGTCCTTAGTGCCCTTAATTTTCTGGTTAATGTTTCTCTGCTATGATTAAGGTTTTAATGTTAGTTTCAGAGATTTGCCCTTCATATTTGGAATATTATAGAGGACCTTGATATATTTTTAGTATTTTCAAGGATAAGCCTCTGGATTGTTATTTTTTAAATTTTTTTTTCTGTTATGTTTATTGTGGGGTTTTTTTTCCCCTCTTATTTTTAATTAAAATGTAGAGCCCTCTACTTTCAGGTAGGTGCTATATTAGTTTTTTATAGTGTAGAGCTGAGGTACAGGTAAATTTAGCAAGGCCTGTGTTTCTTTTTCGAGGCCAGGTTGTTTTGATCTGGGAGTGGGAGTGTCAGTATAGCAGGGTGGGGGGGGAGGGTGGCTACCTACGCTTGGGCTCATAGATACCTCCTCTGCTTGCAGAAGGATTTTTCTGGAAAGGGAGGTTGGACCTGAGACTTGAGTGGCAGGCAGCTCATGTGAGAGCTCTGACCAATCATTAACTTGCATTGGCAGGGAGTGAGTCTCTCATATAAGATGGGGTCACATGCCTCCAGGGGTGTTTAAGCCCAGGGGGAGCAGAAGAGGAGTCCGGGGGATGGAGTTCCAGGTGGCTAAGGGCCTGAGGCCCTGGAGGAGGAGATTCATCAGAAACTTCTCAAGGGAGGTCCAGGTTGGAGGCCTGGAGTACAGGGAAGACAGCATGTAGCGCTGGGGATTGTGCCGGACATTCTCATGCGGATGATGTGCCAGGTGTGCGGAGGAAGTAGACCGGTTGATTGACTTTCTGTGACCGGGGAACACAAGAAAGCTGAACTACAGTTTGGTGCCTTATACTTGGTGATGGGAGATCGGAAGCAGGGTGATTTGGCAAATTGCTACAACCAATTCAGCAGCCCCGGGGGTACCGCTACAAAAAAAGTAATTGTTTATATATATATATATATATATATATATATATATATATATATATATATATATATATATATATATATATATATATATATATATATATATATATACAGTGGGGACGGAAAGTATTCAGACCCCCTAAATTTTTCACTCTTTGTTATATTGCAGCCATTTGCTAAAATAATTTAATTTTTTTCCTCATTAATGTACACACAGCACCCCATATTGACAGAAAAACACAGAATTGTTGACATTTTTGCAGATCTATTAAAAAAGAAAAACTGAAATATCACATGGTCCTAAGTATTCAGACCCTTTGCTGTGACACTCATATATATAACTCAGGTGCTGTCCATTTCTTCTGATCATCCTCATGATGGTTCTACACCTTCATTTGAGTCCAGCTGTGTTTGATTATACTGATTGGACTTGATTAGGAAAGCCACACACCTGTCTATATAAGACCTTACAGCTCACAGTGCATGTCAGAGCAAATGAGAATCATGAGGTCAAAGGAACTGCCTGAAGAGCTCAGAAACAGAATTGTGGCAAGGCACAGATCTGGCCAAGGTTACAAAAACATTTCTGCTGCACTTAAGGTTCCTAAGAGCACAGTGGCCTCCATAATCCTTAAATGGAAGACGTTTGGGATGACCAGAACCCTTCCTAGAGCTGGCCGTCCGGCCAAACTGAGCTATCGGGGGTGCGAGAGGTAAATAACCCAAAGATCACTGTGGCTGAGCTCAAGAGATGCAGTCGGGAGATGGGAGAAAGTTGTAGAAAGTCAGCCATCACTGCAGCCCTCTACCAGTCGGGGCTTTATGGCAGAGTGGCCCGACGGAAGCCTCTCCTCAGTGCAAGACACATGAAAGCCTGCATGGAGTTTGCTAAAAAAACACCTGAAGGACTCCAAGATGGTGAGAAATAAGATTCTCTGGTCTGATGAGACCAAGATAGAACTTTTTGGCGTTAATTCTAAGTGGTATGTGTGGAGAAAACCAGGCACTTCTCATCACCTGTCCAATACAGTCCCAACAGTAAAGAATGGTAGTGGCAGCATCATGCTGTGGGGTGTTTTTCAGCTGCAGGGACAGGACGACTGGCTGCAATCAAGGGAAAGATGAATGCGGCCAAGTACAGGGATATCCTGGACGGAAACCTTCTCCAGAGTGGTCAGGACCTCAGACTGGGCCGAAGGTTTACCTTCCAACAAGACAATGACCCTAAGCACACAGCTAAAATAAGGAAGGAGTGGCTTCACAAAAACTCTGTGACTATTCTTGAATGGCCCAGCCAGAGACCTGACTTAAACCCAATTGAGCATCTCTGGAGAAACCTAAACATGGCTGTCCACCAACCTTTACCACCCAACCTGACAGAACTGGAGAGGATCTGCAAGGAGGAATGGCAGAGGATGCCCAAATCCAGGTGTGAAAAACTTGTTGCATCTTTCCCAAAAAGACTCATGGCTGTATTAGATCAAAAGGGTGCTTCTACTAAATACCGAGCAAAGGGTCTGAATACTTAGGACCATGTGATATTTCAGTTTTTCTTTTTTAATAAATCTGCAAAACAATTATGTGTTTTTCTGTCAATATGGGGTGCTGTGTGTACAATATGGGGTGCTGTGTGTACATTAATGAGGAAAAAAATTAACTTAAATGATTTTAGCAAATGGCTGCAATATAACAAAGAGTGAAAAATTTAAGGGGGTCTGAAAACTTTCCGTCCCCACTGTATATATATATATATATATATATATATACATTTTTGTTAATTGTTTATTCATTTATTTATTTGTGTTCAGGTGAAAAAATTGTTAGGCTTAGTCCACCTGAATGGAGGGTCATTGGCTATGTCTTCAATTAGCAACTGAATAGATGGTCATTGGCTATGCCCTCTATTAACAGCTGAATACATTTTGTTTACGGCAAGAGTTAGTAGGAAGCCATTCTAGCCGTTGGAGTTATTGTAGTTTTTTTTTGTTTTTATTTTCATTCGGGTGGAAAAAGTTCCACAAGGTTTAGGCTTTGTCCACCTGAAAGGGGAGTTAGTGCATAGGTCTTGAGGTACAGATAAATGTATTGTTTTTTTTAACTTTTAAATTGAGAATTTTTGAGAAGCAACATTCAGAACAAGAAATGTAAAATATGTTTTTTTTTTTTTTTATGGAGGGAGGAATTGAAAGATGGAAAGGTTTTTAATGTGTGACATGTAGTGACATAACTGAATTAATATGGTGCAGTTACCCAGAAGGCTGGCACTTATGCATAATAAGGTGTCTGCTGTCCAGACTACAGGGTGCCAGGTGACACATCAATGGGGTGAAAATGTCCTTGTAGGGGTGGTGTTTCAATCTTAGCAGTCCTACAGAAAGGTTCTCGGTTACTGGACATGTGGGACACCAGAGCTGGATATGGGGGAGATACGCCTGGTTGATGTCTCACCTGAGAGGTTGGAACCTTGCACAGGTAATGCCTGTGACTACACACAGGAGCATGCTCCATTAGATAAAGAGAACAAAAGCTGGCTACCAGGGCACAGTATGCCTTCACCACGGTGCTTCAACATCTCACAGTGGCTGATAAAAGCCTATTACCCTATATGTGCTGAATATACACTGAATCAAGTGCGGTCATTGTACCAATGGCTTACTCCCAGAGATGTGCGGACATAGAAGGCATTCAGGACGCTTATTTCTGAGGAGTAATTGAAAGAGGAGGGATGTATTCAGCACTATATGGGGGGGGGGGGGGATAGGAGCTGGGATGGGTGTTGTGAATTGAGTGGACATCAGTATCCTGAGGAACAAACTCTCAGCCATAGCTTCAGACAGTAAGTGGGGCTTTGTTACTCAGAGAGATTGGTGGCATCCTTAATAACATTCAACAAAGTCACATAAATACCCAGGTTAAAGTGGCTCAGGATTTTGTCCACCATGTTGAGAGGTTGGTAGAGAGTGTGATGGTACAGGACAGAAATCTGTCATGGGCTCTGGCATGCACGCAGGGGCAGGCAGAGGTATCAACCAACTTCAAGCTGATTGTACAGTCTCTGTATGAGGGGCAGTGGCCTTATGAGTTAGCATAAAAAAATAAGATTTTGCCAAAACATGTCGCTTATACTAATCCAAGGTGGTGGTCAGATGCCTGGATGGGCTGTGCTAGTTTGGATTGTGAAAGGTGTTATGCTGCAACATTGATCCCATATACAGAAGTGCAGACTCGGTCTGTATATTTGGTGGCATCAATGGGCTCACTGACTGGGGATTCTACCTTGTTACATCTGAGGGTAAATTACCCACTTGTGATCAAAGAGGATGGAAGCTGGAGGCAGGTTGATATTTTATTCTGTTGGAAGCATGACTATGATGTCCTTGGTATGCCAGGTCAATACATGGTGGTGAATGAGAACTGTTGGGAAGATATTTCACTCTGTGTTCTGGGTGGAGAGATCATTGCTTGGAAGGAAGCACCTGGGTATTATTTGGGACATAGATGAGTTTGATCCTTTGTCCTAAAGGATACTGATGTAGCCTTAGTCATGGAACTGGGGTGTTCCTTGAACCTAACAAAAGGTAGAGGTGCATGGGATACCCAGGGCATGGTCTCTGAAAACCAGGCACAGGGATGGAATTTTGTGGGTTTGTCATTGTTTCAAGTTGTTATGTGTTGTTGGACTCAACATTTATATACAGTAGAAGGGTCTCCCATTTATCTATGCAAGTTAAGGGACAAATTGACGGTAGGGTCTCTTCGTACAAGTTAGAGGCTTTACTGCCAATTCAGAGCCCTGAAATACTGCTGACGTGCCAAAATTGCGGTAGGAAAGGCCACTGTAAGTAAGCCTTCCTAATCCCGACCCGTATTTACAGTAAAGAGTTAAAGGAGTTTGGGAGCAAGATGCATAATTTGATGGGTTACATATATTAGGGTAAGGGGTTGATTTATGTTATGGTATAGTGTGACATATGTGTCTTTTAGGTTAGTAATATGGGTGAGTAAGGCCCTCCGTGAGACTCTGTTTCTGAAAGCTGGTTAATATGTTGCTCTGAGTGTGTGCTGGTGAATGGTGAGTGAATGGACACCCCTTGCCTGTAGTGCACCCTGTCATGACGATAGAAAAAGGAGAAGACACAGAATAGTGACATGGAAGCTCTCGCTGAAGAATGATGTTGGTGTGTCACTCAGTGGCAAAGCAGCACATATTGGGAAGCACAACTCGTTAAAACCATTATGGACTGTTCCATAGGAACTGGCTCTGAAACACATGTTTGGAAGTGCAATACGTTAAGACAGGTATGGACTGTTCCATAGAAGCTGTGTCTGAAGAAGGGTGATATACGCCCTTTTGTTGGAAGGCAACATGTTTTATTTCATAATACAAGAGGTGTTTGAAATATGAACTATGGCTATACTAAGCCTCTGCATTCTTGGTCTCTGTCTGGAATGTAACAAGTTGCACATCAAAGCTTTGTAGCATATCAGAATATTCATCTGAAAGAAGAAGTCAGGCCTCTATCAAGGCTGAACCAAAGCTTGGCTCCTGGTCGACTGGTGTGATAACACTATGCAAGCAAGCTACAAAGAGGGCCATGGCTGCCAGGATGATTGATGAAGGTGTGTTACAAAGATCAAAGGATCAACAGGACCCAGGGCACAGAGACATGATACATGGCCAATGCTGCCCCTAGAGACCAATACAGCAGGACGGACAGTAATATAATATATTTAGGAGGACTGCCTCGTAAATACTTTGATTCATCAAAAGTCTAGATGGGCTGGCAATGGGGTTGGGTCTGGACAGTGTATGATTGAAGTTTAAAAAGGGCTGACCAAGACAGAGAGCTCTCTCTGTTACCATCTGGAGCCCAGCTGATGAGATTGTGTCTAGGACAGCCTTGCGATAAGTATCTTTGATGTTCTTGTGTTATATGCTCTATAGTATTTTCATGTTAGCATTTTCCTATTTTCTTGGGAAATAAATGAGACTTTTTTTTTCCATTATTTTTATTGAGTTCAATATGAAAAAGAGGTTTTACAAAACAGTGCCATACGGGCATACCCTGGCACAAAGTACACAACAGTAAAAGAATAGGAATAATAACCTTGTATATATTTGCATTGTTTCGAAGAGTGAGAAGTTAAAACGATTTAGAACAAGCATACATATAAACAGAGAATAGTACTGTGAGGAAAGCGTTATCGAATAGGGGAAATCTAAACTACTGAAAACATTTGGTAGATTTGTTGCGGTTATGAGAGGTTTGGATATTATGGCTACCGCCTAAAAACCTTATGCAGGTACTTGAATATAGGGTTTGAGGAAGTGAAAGGGCTAAGTGGAGAATGGTGGGAGGTTAGGCTGGTTAGAGAGCTTGGTAAAAGCTTGATAATTTGTCTAATGATAGTAATTGGGACATGTGAGTCCATAATGTTTTTTGTTTTTTTTTAACACAAGGGTGCGCTTCTGCGATCAGCGATCCACTTTTCCCATGATTCGGTAAAGCAGGTTGTAGAGAAATTTTTTTTTAAATCAAAAAAGGTTTTATTGAACTTTCACATATAGTCCAGCAATAATCACTCTTCATGTTGCATTTACAGTTACATCAGTAATATCAATTAGGTTCACGGTCATGTATACAGTAATTATACCACCTGATTTGTCAATCTGTTGCAATATTCCAAACATCCACAACATAGCTTTCCCTGTTTTGGCTATCACCGCCCGTGTTATTTTATGCTATGCAGTCCATTTCGCTCCCCTTTATCTGGTTTAAAGAGATTGCAGGAGTCTAGACATCACCAACTCTCTTGGACTCAGTCCCGGTGTGTCCAGCCATTTTGACCAAATACGTTCAAACCTATTTGGGCATCCCCTGTGTTGGTATATTAGCTTTTCCCTGATAAGGGTCTGTCCCATGTGTTCCACCCAGGAGCCCCTGGTGGGAGGCATTGTGGATTTCCACCCCATTAGGATAAGTTTCCTGGCCTGAATTAGAGCCCTGGAGAAAGCTACCCTATCCATCTCCTCCGGGATCTCCTCCTCCAGGACTCCCAGCAAGCAACACTTAGGGTCAGTGGGAACCTTTGTCTGAAATACTCCATTGAGCGTGTCTAGCACCCCATTCCAGTAACGGTGGAGCTTCGGGCAGCGCCATAGTAGGTGAATGAGGTCCCCATCGTGCTGCTGACAGCGGGAGCATAGAGGGCTTGTCGCCCTGCCCATCTTGTGTAACTTCTTAGGGGTGTAATGTACCCTCAAAACTATGAACAATTGGGAGACCTTTTGTGCTACGTTAAGGGAGCAATTGGATATGGCTTGAAGAGCCTCCTCCCACTGCTCATCTGTGATTTGGCCAAGGTCCCTCTCCCAGGCAGGAGCCGCCTTGCATGGGTAAGCCCGTAAGTGTCTTACAAGCAGCATCTGGTAGCATTGGGATATGATTCCTTTGGTTTCCTTACTAGACTGTAGCACATGGAATACCGGAGTGGGTGACAGTATCCACTCAACGGCAGTCCCCTGCGCAGCCACCGCGTGTCGCAACTGAAGGTATGAGTAAAGCATATTATTCGGTAAGTTGGAATTGGCTTGTAGTTCTGTGAAAGGGAGCAGTTTACCGTTCCCGAATATTTGACAAAGTAGTTTTACCCCGTGCTTGCACCATCTAGACTTTTGGTTTCGTTTTCCCAGTTCACTATAGGAACGGTTGTCCCATATTGGACTGAAATCCGTGAACCCCTGTACCCCCTGAATTTGTCTAACTTTGTTCCATATTGGCAGGGAATAACATTGCATATTTGAGCTGTAGGCGTTGCAGCCGTTTCTTGACATCCGCAAATTTAGATCTCCTGCGTTGCACTTCGGCTGAGAAGTCGGGGTAAAAGGAGATTCTGGTTCCGTTAAACTGCACGGCCCCTTTTTCTCTGGCTAGTCGTAGCACTACTTCACGGTCACGATAATTGAGGAGCCTGGCCAGCATCGCTCTAGGGGGATTTCCAGGAGGTAGAGGTCGTGGCGGCACTCGATGTGCCCGTTCCACCGCATACAGGGGAGAGAAGGCCTCCTTACCGAATATTTCCTGCAGCCACTCTTCAACGAACACTGTGGGGTCCCTGCCCTCCACCTTCTCTGGGAGCCCCACTATGCGAACGTTATTGCGTCTTAGACGGTTCTCGATGTCGTCAGTCTTTTCAAAGGCCTGGTGTGCATGTTGTGCAGTCCCCCGCACATCTCTGGTTAAATGAGGCATCTGATCTTCCATGTCACTTACTCTCCCCTCCACTGCTGTGGTTCTCTCCCTAATTTTCTGAATGTCCTGGCGGAGGAGAGAGACGGTCTCCTTCAGTCCCCCAAATTTTTCCTTAAGATCATCCACTGAGGCAGTGCATCTGTGGACTGCATGCAGGATTTCACTGAGTGTAGGTTGGGGACTGTCTTCCACTTGTAAATCAAACAGGCCTGGCATGGGATCCGGAACAGAGTCCATAATGTTTGTGTCTTCTGGCCTTTCTGTGTCCTCCCTGCTTGCCTGCTCCACTGATACTGCTGGGGTCTGTGTGCTAGTCTGTGTGGAGTCTGCAGAGCCTGCCAGTTTCTGTGTATAGTATAGCATGTCCCTGGGCTGGTCTTTGGCCTTAGGGGGTTTCTGTGACTTACCCCCTTGGTCTGCTTTCTTGTCCTGGCCTCGTGGCATTCTCTGCGGCTGAGATGTCCAGGCGCCATCTTGGATGTCCTGAGCGGCCAAGGCCGTGGCTTCTCCGCGGTTTCCACGGGTCATCATACCCCCACACTGCAGCCGTATCTATGTCCTGGGGTGTCAGGGATGCTGTAGCTACCGAATATTGCGGTTTTTAGGCGCCGGGAACAGCGAGGATAGGATCGTTAGGAGGATCAACAGCGGGAGCTCCGGTGAACAGGTCTGTTCACATGCCGCGCTAGGCCACGCCCCCCCAGGTTGTAGAGAAATTTACTTTGGCAAATGAATATTCCATCAGGAAATGGGAGTTGAGTATTCGAATGGCGTCTTTTACAAGGGGGGATGAATTGACTTCAACTTTTTTTGCAATTGCCAACCGGGCTGCTATTAGGATGTGTGTCACCAGCGTTTGCAAGTGTCTAGGCCAGGAGGGAATTGACAAACCCAGAAGTAAGTCTAGTGGGGACATTGAGATGGTTATGTCACACAATGAATAGATTCGTTTCTTTACTTTTTCCCAGAACGTTTTGATGGGTGGGCAATCCCACCAGATGTGAGATAGGGATCCAATTTTGTTGCAACCTCTCCAACATTTAGAAGAAGTGGAGGGAAAATCCTTGCCAGTCTTTCCGGGGTAAAATACCATCTATGGAGGAGTTTCTGTAAGGATTCCCAATGAGTAATGCAGTGAGATAGACGTAGGGGGGTTATGAGAGTCCTCAGCCAAAGGTCCTTCGAAGGTGGCTGAGCTACGTAGGATGACCAGTATTGGATGGCTGAGGAGAATAGATTCGAGGATGGTATAGTGAGCAGCTTGTAAAAAAGGGAGATTCCTTTCACTTTAGAGTCATTGGTGTTATAAAATTTGCGCAGAGCCTGTGAGAGAGAATCTGTTTTCGACCAGCGAAGTTTAGAAAGAAGGGATCTTATCCGGAGATAAATAAAAAAAGATTTAGAGGATAGACCAAGGTGACGTTGCAGGTGGGAGAAGGGGTGCAGGCCCCTGAGGAAAAAAGCATACCTATATTGAAAATACCGGCGTCTATCCATTCTGTGAGAGGTAAGTCCGGTGCCAGAAGGGCTATTGCTTCAATGGGTAGTGTTGATAGGGTATCCAGTGATATGCCTAAGTTGATTTGTGGGAATGCAGCCCGTACCCTTAGTGAGGCGGTGATGGTGCCCAATATGTAGTGCTTTGGTTTAAGATTAATCCAGGTAGCGGCCAAAACATGTTTAGGTTTTGCAAGGAGTACGGTAGCCACTATTTGCTTCCATGTTGTTTGGTGTTGATCCGACCACCATGCTTTTAGTTGATCAAGGATTGTTGCGCAGTAATACGCTTGAATGTCTGGAGCCCCTAGGCCTCCCTGTTGGACTGGGGTCAGGAGTATGGTCTTCTTGACTCTAGGGCATTTTTGTTGGCATATAAAGCTGTTAATAATTCCTTAAAGTTTTCTTATTTGGTTTTGTACTAATGGGAGAGGAATTGTACGGAATAGGTATAACATATGTGGAAGTTGATACATTTTGGCCTGAGCAATCCTTCCAGCCTATGAGGCAGGAATATGGCTCAAGTCTTTTGCTAGCCGCACGAGCCTGCCTACGAGATCTTCCAAATTAGCCCTAAGTAAGATTTTGGCTGGGAAACGTTAATTGGATTCCTAGATAAGGTAAAAAAGAGTTGGGGGCCCAAGCGAAGGGTAAATTGATGGAGATAGATTTAGTAGTTGGATGGTCTAGTCCCAGGTTGAGCATGAGGGATTTACTATGATTTAGCTTCTAGAGGGATATTGAGCTAAATGAATCTAAGATGTCTTGGACTGCAGGGAGGGAAACCTTGGGATTTGTCAGGGCAATAATGACATCATTGGCGTAGAGGCCAATTTTGTGGTCAGTATTTCCAATTGTTATTCCTGATATCAATGGTTCCGATCTAATGGCCTGTGCTAACGGTTCCATTACCATGGCAAATATTAAGAGGGACATGGGGCAGCCCTGTCTGGTGCCATTGGTGATTTTAAATGGGGTAGATACAACACCAGAAGTCCATACTCGTGCAGATGGTTGAGTATACAGACTTAGTATGGCTGATAGGAAGGTACCTGATATTCCAAACTTACGGAGGACTGCTTCCATGTAGGGCCAGTAGACTCAATCGAACACCTTCTCTGCATCCAAAGATAGGAAGAGAGAAGGCGTTCGGTTATGTTCCACACATTGTATTAGGTTGATAAACCGCCTGGTGCCATCTGAGGCCTGCCTGCCTGGCACGAAGCTGACTTGGTCTGGGTGTATAAGTAGGGGGATAACTGTTGCTAGGCTTAGTGTCTGTATTTAGAAGGGATATTGATCTGTAGTTAGCGGGGTTATCTGCTGCTTTTCCTGGTTTAGGAATGGTAACCACTAATGCATCTAGGGACTCCTTGGGGATGTTTCCTGTGCTGGCGAACTGGTTATAGGTGTAATAGCATGATCGGTTACAGAGTCAACATTATTTTGGAAATAAGTCTCAATCTCTGATTTTATTTAAGTCTCAAGTGTGGGATTGTTAAGGAGGGAAGTATTTAGTCTACAAATTGTGTATCTGGGAGTTTAGGAAAGAGAGGCTAATTTGATTGTGACCGGTGCGTGGTCAGACCAGGAAATTGTTCCTATGCTGGATTCAGTGATGGATTGAAGTAGATTTATCTGTGACGAAAAGATCAATCCCAGAGTAAGACTGATGTGGGGGAGAGAAAAAGGTGTAGTCTCTTTCCACATCATGTAGGCACCTCCATGAGTCATATAGGTCTTCTCTTTTGAGTAGGGAAGATAATATAGCGGGCCTACGCCTAATAATGTTAGAGGTATCTAGGTCTGGGTCGACAACTTCATTAAAGTCTCCACAAATTATTAAGGGTGAGGATCTATAAGGTTCTAGTTTATCAAAGAGGGATGTATAGAATTTTTTTCTGGGCTGTATTAGGGGCATATATATTAACTATGGTGAGGGGGTGGTTATCAATTGTGGCGGAGAGGATTAGAAATGTGCCATCCTCATCAGATTCACTGTGATGTAATAAGAAGTTTACTGCAGCACTTATGGCAATCATCACACCTTTTTTTTTTAAGGGCATTTGCAAAGAAACAATGAGGATATTTTTTATGGCTACAAGAGGGTTGTTTGAGTTTTGAGAAGTCAGTCTCTTGTACGCATAGAACATCTGCATGTTGGGCTAGGGCTTCTTTCCAGAGTAAATTTCATTCAAAAGGTGAACTTAGGCCTTTGACGTTTAAGGAGGTAAGTGTATTGCCCCGTACACACGGTCGGATTTTCCGATGGAAAATGTCCGATCGGAGCGTGTTGTCGGAAATTCCGACCGTGTGTGGGCTCCATCGGACATTTTCCATCGGATTTTCCGACACACAAAGTTGGAGAGCAGGAGATAAAATTTTCCGACAACAAAATCCGATCGCGTCAATTCCGACCGTGTGTGGCCTGTTCCGATGCACAAAGTGCCACGCATGCTCAGAAGAAATTCCAAGACGGGACAGCTCGTTCTGGTAAACTTAGCGTTCGCAATGGATACAGCACTTTCGTCACGCTGCAATGTTAAAAATGGTTTAATACAGCGCACTCTCTTCTTCTTTATAATGTGACAAGAATATATTAGTTTTGCTGCTCATATTCACACACACTTCTCACAAACTTATTTTGTTACTATTTATCTGGATTCTCTCAATACGGATTCTCACAGGGGGCTGCACATACAGGGGGTTCTTCCAAAGAAGTGGGGTTCTGAAAATAAGTGACACTTCTGCTCTTGCAGCATTCATCTGAACATTTTCTTCTCTCTTCACAGGTAATCTGCGTTTATATTCCCATGTCCTGCAAACTGAAAATTGACTGACCGCTTATATACATTTTTGGTAATCTGCGTTTATATTCCCATGTCCTGCAAACTGAAAATTGACTGACCGCTTATATACATTTTTGGTAATCTGCGTTTATATTCCCATGTCCTGCAAACTGAAAATTGACTGACCGCTTATATACATTTTTGGTAATCTGCGTTTATATTCCCATGTCCTGCAAACTGAAAATTGACTGACCGCTTATATACATTTTTGGTAAATCTGTTTGTCACCGCTGTCTCAACTACATCTGCAGCCATGCTCACATTATTTCAATGTTTATTTAGCCATTAAGTCTTATCTAAATTATGGGTTTCCTTATCTTTACAATTTTGGCCTTTTAGTCCCCTTGCAGTTTGATTGTGGTGTGAAAGTTATGCCCTGCTTGCTGTGTTCCTAATACCCCCTCCTAATTGATTAATTGCCAGATTCCATCCACACCCAACACAGTATATAACAAGGCCTTCTTTACGGGGGAACATACAGGGGGCTGCACATACAGGGGGTTCTTCCAAAGAAGTGGGGTTCTGAAAATAAGTGACACTTCTGCTCTTGCACTTCAGCGATTTGCACAAAGCTAACCATAGCAGATTGCAGGTGATCTCATTTTCATATTATCTCACCTTCTCTGAAACATGCTCTCTTTACCTCTCCTCCTCTTCACAATTGCAGCCTCTCTCCTCAAGCTCTCTTTTCTACATCCCTCTGCTCCACCCCACAATCTGTACATATCACCCTCACTTCTCCCCTCCCCCTACTACTGCACTCATCACCTCTTTCTAACTCTAAGCCCACTTGCTAACATACCCCCCAGGATACTAAAGCATGTCCCCTCATACAAATCATATTCTCATATTACCTCCCTCACTCTTCTGCTTCTCCTAATCGCTGGAGATATTTCCCCAAACCCTGGGCCTCCCTTATTTAACTGTGCCCAACACACCCATCACCACCACCCTACACCCTCTGGCAGTAGTCGCAATCTACACAATTTAGTCTCCATTCCTCTTCTTCCCAACGCCAGCCTCCCTCTCTCCTGTGCCCTCTGGAATGCCCACTCTGTCTGCAACAATCTCACTGCTGTTCATGACCTCTTTGTCACTAATTCCTTTAATCTACTTGCTCTCAACGAAACCTGGCTCCACGAATATGACACCCCTTCTCCTGCTTCCCTCTCCCAGGGTGGCCTTCACTGGACTCACTCCCCTAGGCCTAATGGACACAAGGGAGGTGGAGTGGGATTCCTCCTATCCCCCAGTGCACCTTCCAGGTTATTCACCCTCCTCCCTCTTTTTCCCTCTCATCATTTGAAGCCCACTGTATACGTCTATTCTCTCCTACTTCCCTAAGAATTGCTGTGATCTACCGGCCCCCTGGACCATTATCGACTTTCCTTGATGAGTTTTCTGCCTGGCTACCCTACTTTCTCTCTTCGGATATTCCCACAATCCTTCTCGGTGATTTCAACATCCCAGCTAATACAAACACTCCTGCTACTTCTAAACTTCTTAGTCTAACCTTTTCATTTGACCTAAAGCAATGGGTACAGGCTTCTACTCACTCTGATGGCAATGCCCTTGACCTTGTATTCTCCTACCTATGCACTCCATGCAACTTCTCAAACAATCCTTTTCCTCTCTCGGACCACCACCTTATTAGTTTCTCTCTCCCCCTGTCTTCCACCACCTTTCCCTCCAATCGCCTAACCATCACCCGTAGAAACTTTCGCAACTTCAACTCCTCTCTCCTCTATTCTGCTACTGACCACCTCTATGACAAAATCTCTCCCCTGTCCTGCCCCAACCAAGCCATGTCCATCTACAATAAATCTCTGTCCTCCACCCTGGATAAGCTCGCTCCCCTCACTACACGCAGAATCAGGCCTCGACCCCTACAACCCTGGCAAACAGATGACACTAAAATTCTCAAAAAACGTAGTCGCGCTCTTGAGCGTCTGTGGCACAAGACTAAGTCTCTCAAAGACTTCAACCAATACAAATCTGCCCTCCAAATATACTATTCTTTCCTCCACACTGCCAAGCAAACCTATTTTACAACTCTTATTAACACTTTCTCATCCAATCCCCGTAAACTCTTCTCTACCTTCAACTCTCTACTTTGTCCTCCACTGCCTCCACCCACTGACTTACTCACTGCACAGGAAATCGCTAATCACTTCAAAAACAAGATTGATACAATCCGTAATGAAATCTCTATTCTACAGGTATCTCCCCCAGCTAAGACCCCATGTCAACAGGTACAACTGACACTCCCCCTATTCAAATCTACTACTACAGATGAAGTTGCTAAACTCCTTTCTATCGCCCACCTAACCACCTGTCCCCTGGACCCCATTCCCTCTCAAATGCTACGGTCACCCTCTGACCCCATCCTACACTCTCTAACCCACAGCTTCAATCTCTCCCTCACCTCTGGCATTTTCCCCGATGCTCTAAAACATGCACTGGTCACCCCCATACTCAAAAAGCCGTCCTTGGACCCTACCAATCTTAACAACCTACGCCCAATCTCCTTGCTCCCCTTTTCCTCTAAACTCCTTGAACGCCTGGTTTACAACCAACTGAGTGACCACCTCATTAAAAAACAACCTTCTTGATCCCCTTCAATCTGGATTTCGCCCTCAACACTCCACAGAAACTGCTCTTTTAAAACTCACAAATGACCTACTAACTGCAAAAACCAATGGACACTATTCTGTACTTCTACTTCTGGATCTTTCAGCTGCCTTTGACACGGTTGACCACCCCCTCCTCCTCAAAAAACTTTACTCCCTTGGTCTCCGTGACTGTGCTCTTCAGTGGCTCTCATCCTACCTATCCCAACGCACCTTCAGTGTCACTTACAATTCTACTTCCTCCACTCCTCTTCCCTTCTCTGTCGGGGTCCCCCAAGGTTCTGTTCTTGGACCTCTTTTATTTTCAATTTACACCTCTTCCCTGGGTCAGCTGATAGCCTCTCACGGCTTTCAATATCATTTCTATGCTGATGACACACAAATCTATCTCTCCACCCCTCAACTCACTCCATCAGTCTCCTCACGCATCACTAACTTACTAACCGACATATCTGTATGGATGTCACACCACTTCCTCAAACTCAACTTGTCCAAAACCGAGCTTATAATATTTCCTCCCCCACGTTCCTCTTCCCCCGACTTCTCTGTCAAGAGCAATGGCAAAACCATCCACCCGTCCCCACATGTCAGGGTACTAGGTGTTATCCTGGATTCTGAACTCTCCTTTCAGCCCCACATCCAATCACTTTCCAAAGCTTGCCGCCTCAACCTCCGCAATATCTCTAAACTACGTCCCTTTCTAACCAATGAAACCACAAAGCTCCTGATTCACTCCCTGGTTATCTCTCGCCTTGACTACTGCAACTCACTCCTCATTGGCTTACCTTTAAACAGACTATCCGCCCTTCAGTCCATCATGAATGCTGCTGCCAGACTCATCCACCTTACAAACCGCTCAGTGTCTGCTACCCCTCTCTGCCAATCCCTCCATTGGCTACCACTCGCCCAACGAATTAAATTCAAAATACTAACAATAAGTTACAAAGCCATCCACAACTCTGCCCCCAGCTACATCACTAACCTAGTCTTAAAATACCAACCTAATCGCCATCTCTGTTCCTCCCAAGACCTCCTGCTCTCTAGCTCCCTCATCACCTCCTCCCATATCCGCCTCCAGGACTTCTCCCGAGCCTCGCCCATCCTCTGGAATTCCCTACCCCAATCTGTCAGACTGTCTCCAACTTTATCCACTTTTAGGCGATCCCTGAAAACTTTCCTCTTCAGAGAAGCCTATCCTGCCTCCATCTAGCAACTGCACTATTTTCTCCGTTACCTCATCCCCCACAGCTATTACCCTTTGTATAACTTGACCCTCTCTCCTAGATTGTAAGCTCTAACGAGCAGGGCCCTCTGATTCCTCCTGTATTGAATTGTATTGTACTTGTACTGTCTGCCCTAATGTTGTAAAGCGCTGCGTAAACTGTCGGCGCTATATAAATCCTGTATAATAATAATAAATAATAATAATAATATATTTTGATTTCTCACATCTGACAACATATTTTTGTATATTTTTTATATTTTTTTTTTGCTTCAATGTAGATTCTTTTTTTGTGTTTGTATTTTTTTTAAGGGTTTTTTTTTGGGGGGGATTTTGATTTGTACTCCCGAAAATGTTTGTGTGTGTTTTTTGTGACAAGTTACCACAACACCATTGATATGTTGTTCTATTTAATCTGTAGGAGATTGTTTGGTGTTGTTGTCTCTTGTTAATTTCACATTTAATGTTAGAAATGTACCTGAATCGTCACCAACAAACTGTCCTTTTTGGATGAAAACACACACAGGAGAGTAGAATTTCCCCCAAAAATTTTTATTAAGGGCTCACAACTAAACAAAGAGGGAGGCAACGCTGGAGAAACTGCAGAAGTGGGTGAAGCCTTGTACCCCCAGGGCACACATCAATTATTTTTAAGCAAAATTGGTGGCCTGAGGAGTCCTTATCTAAGGGAGGGCAGTCTGGTCCAGAAGTCCCAGAGATCCTGAAAGCAGCAGATGACATACATGTCACCAGGCTGTGGTCATACAAGAGACTCCATCTTCTGTCAGACCAGACTGAACCCAGGGCCATCACTCTCAGGTCTTCCTTCCACGCTTCCTTACACGCGGTGGCTGTGGTGGTGGAGTTGTGGCAGCAGGAGGAGGAGGAGGATGATCCAACTCAACCACGTCGGTCTTGGGTGTTAGTTCCCCACTCACCCCCTTACGTAGCACTTTATAAAGCAGGTCCTCACAGAGCCTGCGTTGACCCTCCTGCATGGCCTGCAGTTTGGTGGCAGCCATGCAGGCAAAGGCCTCTTCAGGAGTGGGTAAGGCTCGTAGGGACGCAGAAGCCTCCTGGATGAGCCTGAAAGCAGAATCCTGCACGGAACTGGGAGTCGTCTTCCTGGCTCTTTTATATGGAAGGTGGAGGGGAGGAACCTGAGACTCAGTCAGGCTGCGACTGGTCCCTGGCTTTTCCTGGCTGACACTTAGCCCCGCCTCCTCCTGGCTGCCACTAATCACCGCCTCCTCCTGACTGCCACATTCCACATCTCCTCCTGGCTGAGGTCTTCCTGTGTATGAAAAAGGGACATAGTTTTAGTATTTTTTTCATCAGTCACACACAATTTTCACCTCCTGACTGCTGCAAATTGAATGTTAACAAATATAACAGACTATCCTTCTGAGCCCAGCATTTTTCATTCTTGTCCCAATTTTGGGTGCCCACTACTGTCTATTGATATGTAAAACACTTTCAAGCAGCAATTAGTGATCAATACTAACATCTAGTAAACATCATTTCTTTCTTGCCCAGAAATCTGTAGAAGAATGCCATACCTGACTCCAGCTGGGCTCCTCCACTTCTTCCTGGCTGGAAGGGCCAGGTTGGACATCGGAAGCCTCAGCTGGGGTGGAAGGAAGAGTGGAAGGAAGAGTAGAGAGGGATTCCCTGACTTCAGTGTGGTCTGACAAAAATCGCAGTCTCTCATAGTACCAGAGCCTGGGGACATAAACGTCATCTGCTGCAGTTCCGGACCTCTGGGAATCTGTGACCTTCTTGCGCTCCCTAAGATAAGTGCTCCTCAGGCCACCAATTTTGGCTTTTAAATAGGGGATGGTTGCTGTGGGGACCACCGGCTTCACCAACTCCAGCAGTTTCTCCAGCGCTGCCTGCCTCTTTTGTTTATGGTTATAGTGGGGGTGTCTCACCTGCCACAGACAGGGCAGCTCCCTGTATTTGTCAATGAACAGGGGGAGGAAATTGTGGTCGTTGAACCCATCCATTTTCTCTGCAAGACACAACACAAGACAAACCCTAATGTCAGGCCAAACTCCCCTAATCTTGTCACAATATAGGCTTCCATTTCGAAGCAGTATAGGCCCAAGTTTAGATCCTACCTTCGTTATCACGATCGGCGCCTCCGATGCTCCTTCCTCCGCTCACAGATCGTACGTAAGACGCACGCGTGTTACGCTTTATACACACTGCACATGCGTGTAACTCCGCCCGCCCCTTACGTTCTTTCTAGTCTATTCCCCACCCCTTTTCATTCGGAGCAGTGGGGGAAGAGCACATGGCGGATACACAGCAGGTGCGTGCTAATTGTAGCAACGAGGAGGAGGAGGGAAGGCCAGATCCGGACACGTCCTGATCCAGAAGGAGATTTAAGGACTCAAATATGTCCTTTGGGGAGGTGTTGGAGATGGTCGACATCCTGAAGAAGGCCGACTATGATGGAAAGTATGGGCCTTACCCCAACCCCAATGTCAGAAGGCCAAGATCATGGCGAAAGTGGTCAGGAGTCTGCACCGGAATTTCGGGGTACGACGATCGAAAGATCAGCTCAGGAACCGATGGTCGGACCTCAAATTACGAGAACATGAGCAGTACAGAAAGATCCGGAGAGTGCTGCAAAAAAGCAAGTAGTTGTCCTGTGTTCCTATTCTTTATGTTTATTACGTTCGTGCTGCTCCATGTGCTTTTAGGAACGGTTGTACAGTTTAAAATGGCAACTTTCATGTTCATGGGCACATTATTCGTTCAGATCAAACATTTTGCTTTCGGACTCTAAAATACCATTGTTTAGGCCATATGCATTTGGCCACCATTTTGACGCCCTATACTTGTTTTAAAAAAATTGGGTGGTGTAGATGTGTTTGTTACTAGAATGAAATGCAAACTAGATTCTTTGTAAGGAGAGGACACTGAGCAGCTGTTTTCACATCTGGACACTGGAGCACTAGTGTGGGACACAAGAACACCCTTTTTATTAGGGGGGGTGTAATGGGGTGTAATTTACAATTGGAAATCATCAAGAAAAACATCAATGATGTTATTCCAAAAAATAAAAACATCATTGATGTTTTGGGGTGAGTTTAAAGCCCCTCCAAATCACTTTCTTCTTTTGTGTGCTACAATGTAGTAAATGTTTTTGGGATTTTTACCAAAGCAAAATTTGGAGGATGCACACAGTGTGCCATCATGTGCTATCTGCCATCACGGGAGATCAATGGACGCGTTTTGGGGGTGCAACACCTTCCTCAATAATAAAGTAGTGGTGAGGAAGGGCTTGCTCCCCCAAAGCACGTCCCTTGATCCCCCGTGATAGCAGATAGCACATGTTGACATTGTTAAATTCGTGTGCATCTTCCAAATTTGGCTTTTCCTGGGGTGACTTCACCCTATCTGAACGCAATATCAAACACAGTTCCTAAATACTCATGTCTGATATTGCCTTCAAATTCTACAAAATGTGACGTTTTTAAGTTCAAGATTTGTGTCTTTCTTGTTGGTTTTACACAGGCCTGTTTTATCTAAAATGGACATTTTAAGTTTTGATAATGCCACCCCAAAAATTGTTATACAACAAACAGGTTGATTTGTTTGAAAAACCTTTGGTAAATGCACATGTGATTGTGCAGGTATTAAAAAGATTGTTAATCAAGAATGTGTGGATTATTGTGTCAACACTACAACACTTTTGGGGTGATGTCATTGTTGTTTTGTGAGAAAATGGGGGTTATTTTCTAAGGGCAAATCCTCTTGGCACTACAAGTGCAGTTTCAGTGCAGTTGCAACTGCACTTGTAGTGAAATGTGTTTTTGCATTTTAGTAAATAACAGCCAACAGTGCTTTGTATAATAAGGTTACACAATCACAACATTTTCAGGACTCAACACATTTCTGTCAGGGTCAGCTAAAACAAACACAAGCAATAAATGTCCACAAAGAATTTCTTTTTTTGTTTTATTATAAAAAGGCTTCACATATTTGCTGGCATATTGATAGCCCCCCTACCCGCAAAGAACTCCAGGTAGCGTAACCGTACATCACGGGCACTCAGGGAGGGCAAGCCAGGACGGCCGCTTTCAAGCGCCATCAGTGTGGTTTGATGTATCATTCCGGCCTCAGGCCCAACTGAGCCAGCATAGTTGGCCGAATGTTTTCTTAAAAAGTTATGGAGAACACAGCACGCAAGTATAATATGGTTCAGTTTATACTCCGCCATATGGATGGGTGTCATAAAAAGGCGGAACCGGCTAGGCAGGATTCCAAATGTGTTCTCTACCACTCTTCGGGCTCTGGCCAGCCGGTAATTAAAAACCCTCTGTTCCGGGGTGAGGGTCCTCATTGGGAATGGCCGCATCAGGTGGTCCCCCAGCGCAAACGCTTCCTCAGCAACTAACACAAATGGGAGTCCTTCAACATTGTCCTCTGGAGCTGGCAAGTCCATGCTGCCATTCTGGAGACGCCTGTAATACTCAGTCTGGGCGAGACTCCACCATCGGACATCCGGCCATTCTTCCCCACGTCCACATACAGGAAGTCGTAATTAGCCTACACCACCGCCAACATCACAATACTATTAAACCCCTTGTAATTATAATAGTACGACCCCGAGTTGGGTGGTGGGACGATGTGGACGTGTTTCCCATCAATTGCCCCTCCGCAGTTAGGAAAGTCCCACCGCTGGGCAAAGTGGGAGGCCACAGTCTGCCATTCCTGTGGCGTGGAATGAAACTGTTGAGGCAAAAACAATAAACATTACTATTTTTTCTCAGAAACATGGCAAGCAGATTAGACACAAACATTCTGGGTCTACCTCCAGCTAGCATTTATTAAGGGGAATTTAACAACGCCAAAGTATAAGGTACACCTATCATATCCCCCCCCCCCCCCCCCTCATGGGCCATTTCTAACATTGTAGGGGGTGTGTGGAAATCTTGGACAGGTAACCCTCTTCACTTCATTGAGAGATGAATGCCTAAATAATGGGTACAGCCCCTCCTTAGTTACACTATTGGCAGCCCACTGGACAGGTAAGAAGTGTCATAATACAAAGATAGAAATACACACTGTACACATTTGGGGACATTTGGACATTCTGCTATTACCTATCAAGATAATAATAGGATAACCAAACTTTAAACAGTACCATTTGAAAGTATACAGGCAGGCCCTTGCACTACATGCTTTGGGGATTTCATCCATACATCTGAGCACAAAAGAGGTGGGTATAGTGTGTATGGGATTGGCAAAGTCAGCAGATAGATGATTGAGGATAGATAGAGAATTGGGATCAGCTGACTTAGCAGTTGGGGGGAGGGAGGGTTACTAAAAATTATTTGGGGACACTACAAAAAAAGCCTCTGGCACTCTGCCAGAATTTAAAGCAAAAATAACATTTCCAAACATTTTAGGGGGTGTTTGGGGTAAAGCACTACTATGGAGCAGAAAAAATACATTGTTAAGTGACTACATGAGGTGAATATAGGGCCAGGAGACACCATGCTGGGGAGGTTATTGAAGGGCAAATCTGTATGAAGGACATAAAATAATAATTACATAAAAATCCAGCATGCATGAGGACAAAGGGGACATTCACAGCATATTCCAATCATGGTAATTAGGGAATGAGGAAAGAAATACAATATACTAGCAAACATTCAATACAATAAAATGTGATATTAAAGGATAAAAATCTTACCTTCATATACTCCTTCTGCAGGACCTGGATGATGGCAGAACAGGTCTCTGGGATGATGATCCCCAGAGCCTGGGGGGAGATGCCTGTCGAGAACTTTAAGTCCTGCAGACTTCTCCCTGTCGCCAAATACCGCAGGGTAGCGACCAACCTCTGCTCCGGAGTGATGGCTTGCCTCATGCAGGTATCCTGCCTGCTGATATAGGGGGTCAGCGAAGCCAACAAATGGTGAAATACGGGGTCCGTCATCCGGAGAAAGTTCCTGAAATCATCAGGATTATTCTCACGGATCTCACGGAGCAAAGGCATATGAGAGAACTGGTCACGCTGAAGCAACCAATTCTTGGTCCATGAACTCCTCCCCACCCTGTTCATGGACTGGACTTGTGTCAAGGTCAGGACCCCAACACCAAGCCCCCACACAGCACGAACTCTACGAGGAGTACGCATACGCAACATGGCTAGAAAATGGTCGGCTGCTCAGAACGAAGTAACAGAACGCACTGAAGAACAGCAAGGCCTGTGAAGAGCGACCTGAAAAACAGTAACGAATGAACAAGAATACAATGACTAATTAAAGTCACGCGGAACTTGCTGCACGCACTGAAGAGCAGATACAAACCCACAAGCACAAACTGAACGGCAGAAAACGATCTGAAAGCCACGAGTCTGAAAAAGCGCGAATCGTCTCTCACCAAACTTTTACTAACACGAGATTAGCAAAAGGAGCCCAAAGGGTGCCGCGCTTGGTTCTGAACCGGCCTTTTCTAGTCTTGTCGTACGTGGTGTACGTGACCGTATGGTTGGCGATCGGAAATTCCGACAACTTTGTGCGACCGTGTGTAGACAAAAAAAGTTTGAGCCAACATCCGTCGGAAGAAATCCTAGGATTTTGTTGTCGGAATGTCCGAACAAAGTCCGACCATGTGTACGCCCTATTAGGGTTATAGTAGCAGGAGTACTGAAGGGAAGCGAGAGAAGAGAAAGAGACTACACCTTTCGTCGGTATCTAACAGATATCAAAAAAATCAATGTATTGGTTGCCAAGGGTAGATGTTTGTAACACAGAGTATACTTTCCAAGATATACGGAAAAAAAAAGAAAAATTATTCAATAGTAACAGGTGATGAACAATGCTTGAGTAAACTTTACCAGCAACAAGTAACACAAACTAGTGTGCTTAGCACACTTTAACCTGAGGGGTGGAAAGAAGAAGAGAGTTCAGCCTTGACCAGACTGGATTCAGGTAGCTGGGGGTAGCTACAGTTTAGTGTTTTCCAACTGATTTGGGTGCCACATTTCTGGAGTCAGGTGACGTGTGAGGGGGACTGTTTTGTCCAGTGTCACCAGAGGCAACAGGGAGGAGACCCCAATTTGTCAGCTTTTTGTATCCATCATTTGGCGTAAGGATTGGGACCATTCGGTGTTGGTGCGAGAGCAGAAATTTAGTTAGGAAGCCCCATCTGTAAATAATTTTTTTTCTGTTGGAGGATAGATGTGATGGGGCTGAAAGCTCTGCGCATTTCCATCGTGGCAGGAGATAAATCAGTGAAGAGCTTGAGATTAGTGTAAGGAGCTGGTAGAGGTTTGGTTGTTCTAGTGGAGGAGAGAATTTACTCCTTAATGTGAAAGAAATGAATCCGGGCCAAAACATCTCTGGGGATATCATCTGAAAGGTGTGATGGCTTTGCGATTCTATGGGCCCTGTCTATTAGTGCTTCACAAACATTGATGCGGGGGAGCAAAGAAGTGGATTATTTCGTTTGGTTTGATTGACTCCGGGATACCTCTGAATTTAATATTATTCCGCCTGGAGCGGTCTTCTAAATCTGTGAGCTTCATTTTAATGTGGTGGATTTCTTCTGTATGAGGATCATGTGCATCTAACAGTTCATTATGTGCTTTAGAATAGTCCTGTAGGTTTTCTTCTAAAGCATCTGTTCTCTCCTCTAGGCAATCTATTCTGTCGTATATTTGGGACATAGAGATTTGCAGTTCTCTGTGTAAATCTTGTTGCAGAGTGAGAAGCATTGATTTCAGCGTTGCTTCTGTGATAGTGTTGTCTGTGACAAGAATAGTTGTTAGGGAGGGAGCTTGCTTAATGCCATGTGTGCCTGCCACCACAGAGGACCAAAGCTGCTTTTTGGCCTGGGGTTCCTTGTTAGGGGAGTTAACAGGGGAGGTAACCAGTCTCTTACCTCTATCTGGCTGCTGCCCAGCTGTGGCATCCTCTGGGGGAGGGAGAGTATCCATGCTGTCTCTCCTATTGATCGCTGGAGGGTCCCTTGGCTGGTGCAGTGGCGGAATAGAGGTATCAGACGAGTTGTCTGTGCTGGTATGCCTCATGTTGCTGGGGCCAGCGCCATCTTGGGGATTCTGCATGGCCGAGGCTGGCAGGTAGAAGTCTGTCAGACGGCGCAGAGCTGGCGGGTTGTACCTCCGCCTAGACATGCCCTGGGGTGTCCCCGAGTCCTCCCTGCTTTGTTAGGATGAGAGGCAGGGAGGATTAGTCGCAGTGAGTTGCTGCAATCCAGGCCATGGAGCAGGAGCTCGGGCTTTAGGCGTCCATCCCGGCCTGCAGCAGGCCACGCCCAAATGAGACTTTTTTTATTAAGCAGTGTGTTTGTTTTCATAGCTAACCTTATATTATTGTGCTATCAACAGTAACTATCAGAGTTTTAATAGACTAGCTAACTATAGGAATAGACAAATTAATACATTTATGGGAATAAATAGAGGGAATCCATAACCACCCTCAAATAATATTTAATTTAGAATTTATTTCATTGGGCACCCCAGATTTTATTTCACCTGCTATATCTGCTGCTGGACACCGGCTTCCACATCTCTTGGTGGAGCGATCCTGAAGACCACGACCTGGTACTAGCACATAGAAAAAACAATCTCCACCATCAGGAGCTATGGTGAACACCTTGGATGAGGCCGTGCCATCCACTAGGGTGACCTACTGCTGCACTTATCCAGCTGGTCAGTGGGAGCCTCTCTACTGCTATAGCTACTGGACTCCGAGCCTGACTCCTGACCATGGCACACTGCTGGTAAGGAGGAGCTGTGCTAAAGAGTCACTTCTGAAAAAATAAAGTTGAAGAAACTGAGCTGCTGAGCTGGGAAGAGGGGGTAGGGGGTGCTAAGCTCCTTAAGTCCCTGCTGGTGAGAAGGAGCAAAGGGAGATGGGCTGCTTAATGAAAGCTTGAAGGACTTCAGTGATTGTACTGTGAACTTTAAGTATTCATTGCTCCACAGTGCCAGCAGCTACAGAGGTCAGCGAGGGAATACATTTGCTGTTTGTTTGAAATATGTTAAAACTTGAATGTCCATGGCTTGTCTAAAAAATACTTTTAGGATTATTGTTAGGGCTTATTTTGAGGTTTAGGCTAGTGGAGGAAAACACTGTAACCTATTGAGCCTTACTTTTTCAAGAGTGATATTTCTGATATAATTGACTTTACTTGTCAAATCTATTTCAGCATCAAATGAAAATGGCAAAAACTACTGCAACGTTTTATCAAAGCAAACACAAACATACCACCAGGCCGTTGTCATAAGCTCTTATTTTTTTGTTTGTTTTGGCCCCTTCCTTCTCAAACAAAAGTCCAGTGTTGACTGCAGACCAGTACAACATCTATCGCACAGAGCAATCTCACTTGGATATTTTTTGAGGTCCAGGTGAAGCAGAAAATCTTTATTATTTATAGACAGTTCTTTGTGGATTCTATACCCCACAGAACACACAATGCAAAGATATGTCAGCTACTTGAGAAAATGCTTAGATCATTCAAGCTTGGAAGCTGCCAGCAATGGAAAAATACTAGAAAAAAAAAATTCTAACTCTTCAAAGTCTTTATTAAAGCTATTTTCCAATCACCGTGACAAAGCATAAAACCCCCTTTATTCCCAATTACAAAACATTGGGAAAAAAAAAGCACATTTCCCGCTGATCGGTGTAACTTGGCTACATTGTAGTCAATAAACAGTAAGTAAGACTTGTTTAATGGGTTGTTATATGCTTCTAAAAGCTTTATAGTTTTCTCTTTATAGCTAAAGTATGTATGCCGCACACTTCATATTTCTGAAAAAGAAATTACATTATATAACAATGAAAAAAAACCCCCACAAAATTCAAAAATACTAGTTTGGGGCTTTATCATCAGTTCATTTTTCAAGTGAAAATGTGACGAGCATTTTCCATGAAAAACATTTAATTTTGTGTTTATGTACAGTGTGTATTTATGCATGTAGATGTTGCACCCTCCTAGTTCAGTTTAGACTGCTAGGATAATAGACAAGTGCAATTCGTTTTGTTCCAAATTAGTTTTTGACAAAATCGTTAACGAAAGCCCGTTTCATGAATTTTTCCGATCTTCAAAAATTCGTAAAATTGAACATTCGTAAATTCATAAATTTGTAAATTCGGAGATTTGTACATTAGAAAATCCGAAAACCCGAAAATTAAAAAATCTGAAATAATAACTTAACCATTACTAACTACTAAATTATAGGTATTGGAGTTTCCTTTCAAATTTGGCTGTTAGTGAATGTAACGAATACAAATTTTTCCGAAGTTACGAATTATCTTAAATAATGAATGCCGTATCTAAACGAATGGAACGTAATGAATTAATAATAATATATAACAATAATAATAATAAAAACATTTATACTAATTAACTAAATAATAAATATAAATCCTCATGTTGATGGGGACAAAAGCCACTTCCCGACAACCCTGGCCATTGATTGTCAGGGTCTGCGGGTGGGGGGCTTATCGGAATCTGGAAGCCCCTTTAACAAGGGGGCCCCCAGATCCCGCCCCCTATGTGAATGGGTAGGGTACATTGTACCCCTACCCATTCACCAAAAAAAGTGTCAAAAAGTAAAAACCACAAAAGACCGTTTTTGACAATACCTACATTAAAAAAGAAAAAGAAAACAAAAAGTACCCTCCCCATGTTGAGGGCATGTGGCCTGATATGGTTCAGAAGGGGGGGCTCGCTCCCCCCCACCCCCCCCTCCCACACCAGCACTGTTCTACACATGGCACAGATGCGCCACTGCATGGATTCCAGTGGCGGTGGAGTTTGAAGCACCTGATTAGAGCCAGAGGCTCTAATAGGCTTCAAAATAGGGTGAGCTTGGGGCACAGAGAATGTGAACCGAGCCCACTCAGGTGTATTACAATAGTGGATGAATAGGAAGGGAATCTAGGATGGAAAAGGATGGAAAAGGACCTGGGGGTCCTAGTGGATGATAGGCTCAGCAATGGCAGGCAATGCCAAGCTGCTGCTAACAAAGCAAACAGAATATTGGCATTAAAAATGGGATCAACTCCAGAGATAAAAACGATAATTCTCCCGCTCTACAAGACTCTGGTCCGGCCGCACCTAGAGTATGCGGTCCAGTTCTGGGCACCAGTCCTCAGGAAGGATGTACTGGAAATGGAGCGAGTTCAAAGAAGGGCAACAAAGCTAATAAAGGGTCTGGAGGATCTTAGTTATGAGGAAAGGTTGTGAGCACTGAACTTATTCTCTCTGGAGAAGAGACGCTTGAGAGGGGATATGATTTCAATTTACAAATACCGGACTGGTGACCCCTCAATAGGGATAAAACTTTTTCGCAGAAGAGAGTTTACCAAGACTCGTGGCCACTCATTAAAATTAGAAGAAAAGAGGTTTAATCTTAAACTACGTAGAGGGTTCTTTACTGTAAGAGCGGCAAGGATGTGGAATTCCCTTCCACAGGCGGTGGTCTCAGCGGGGAGCATTGATAGCTTCAAGAAACTATTAGATAAGCACCTGAATGACCACAACATACAGGGATATACAATGCAATACTGACACATAATCACACACATAGGTTGGACTTGATGGACTTGTGTCTTTTTTCAACCTCACCTACTATGTAACTATGTAACTATTAGAGCCTTTGTCAGGCATTGATTGCTGTTTGTGTCCCTATGTGGAAGCTTTCCCTTCACTTTCAATTGTAAATATCTTTTTCTTTTTTCTTTTCTTTTTTAACTTTGTTAATTGTGAAAATGGTTCCACAAGAGAACATCTACGGTAATTCACATTGTGCCAATCAGATGAAAGTACAATTCACAAATTCAATGTACCATGTTCAGCGATAAATAAACAGAAGTACCAACTAAAAAACAAACAATTATTTCCTGTATTTATTGTAATGTCCTAAAATTACAGTTCTATATTGTGTAGCCACAGGGAAAGACGCAATCCAAACATAGCATGGAACCTGAGAAAAATGTTCAGATCTCATCATCGTGAGAATGGATTCACACCAAGACATCCTAGATTTTGTTGAGTTTACAAGGTCACCCTCTATTTTCATAAATAGTCTTTTCAGCTGGTATATCTTGGTTACCCGTGCATACCCATTGGTGTACCGAAGGTGGGGAAGGTTACATTCATTTCGTTTAACGACTTCAGCCCCAGAAGGATTTACCCCCTTAATGACCAGGTAATTTTTTTTTTCATACATCAGGGGACACAGAGCCATAGTAATTACTATGTGGGTTATAGGCCACCTTTAGGTGATGGACACTGGCACGCCCTAAATTAAGAAGTGCACTCCCTATATAACCCCTCCCACTACTGGGAGTATTCAGTTTTTTCGCCAGTGTCTAAGGTGTTGGTCACGAGTAAAGATGTGCTGTGCTGAGCTCCACTGGAACAATCTTTGCTGGGGCTAGCCATGCTGACTGGATCCATTCAGAGTGTCTTTCAGGCCAGGTTGAATGGTACTCGGGCCTCGTATCTAAAGAAACAAGGTTTTTTGCTTGCGAATGCTTCTCGTTCTAGAGAGCTGGACCCTGGGTTCCAGTACTTTTGGTAGTAAGGCCAATAAAGTTTTACTGGCAGGGTGCTGTTGCAGGTCCAGGATTGTGGGATACCTCGAGGTTCCCCTGTTTCTGAAGGTTTTACGGAGCCCACCCTGAAGGGTGAAGATTGGGTCTGATGGTTTACCACAGATAACCCTGCGGCGGGAAAAGGTAAGTGGAGATTTTTGAATTTTTTTCATGAAAGTCTCCTTTAACTGAATAATATTGTCATGCCTATGTGTCAGCACTGGGAGCTGTATTGAGCACTCAATGCCTCATGCTGGAAACAGCCGCTGTGTCAGGAGCGAACACTTCCTCCTTCTCCTCCAGCAAAGCAGATCCTCTGGTAAGAGGAGTAACTTTCTTCCTGTGGGTAGCCCCTGCGCTGGGATTCCCCCCTCGGGGGAGAGTAGAGGCCCAGATTCATTTAAAAAAAAGAAAAAAAAAACGCTGCGGCCGCCTGGCGGCTGCTTTTACCCCCGCCGGACAGCTCTGGAAAGATTCAGATAAATCAATAGCCCGCCAGGGTGGGAAAACCCATACTTTTGAAAGAAGGGTGGAGCCGTAATCAGCGCGGGGGGCGGGGCTATCGGCGTTGGCGTTCTCCGATGCCAGGGACGCATGGAGGTAGTTTTTAAAAGCGGTGGCTTTTCTCAGGTTGGTAACACAGGTATTTCCTTTAACACATTATTTTTAGGCTGGGCATTAATAGCAGCATTTTTATTGCTGGACTATAGCCTAGCAGTTTATGCATTCTTTTGGTAGTGCCTCTGCTTTGTGCGTTAGGCTATGAGTGGTAGTGGTTTGATTAGTTTACAAACAACCTAAATCCATGTCCAAAAGAACGTCATCCTCCTCTGAGAGTGATGCGGTCGGTCAGAATGAGCCGTCAGGGGAGACTGGTGTTGCAGCAGCGCTGAACACTTCAGTCCCTGTATTTCAAGTGGAAAAGAAGATTGATGCTATGATCACTTTCCATAGTGGGTTCAATCATAGCAGATCCCCATCCAATGCTCAGGACCCTCATTTTGAGGTACAAGGGGCAGGGGATCAGGAAGGTCTTCCAAAGAGACCTGGAAGATACTAATATATCCTCTTCTGAGGATCCTAGCATGGAGGGAGTAATCTCACATTTCTGGTACACTACCTCACTAGATTGGTTTGTTTAACCCTTTTGCTGCCTGTAGTGCAGTCTAGTGATGAGCCCACCTCTGGTTGGGATCACTAACCTTCCCCGTCTGGGGACGCTTATCCATTCATGGATAAAAAGCTGATATATTCAGAATGGGAACACCTGGATAAGCAGTTTTTTCCTCAAAAAAAAAAAAAAGTGTATCTATGGAGGAAGAATTCTATAAGAAGTGGGAGGTTCCAGCAATTAATGCTGCAAACACCTTGGGGAATAAAAATCTCACTTGTCCGATAGACAATGCGCAAATGATAAAAGATTCAACAGATAAAAAGTTGGAACTTCTGCTTAAGAACAATATGTCTCTGGTAGGTTCAGTAGTGCAGCCGATTCTTACGGCAATTGGGGTATCTCAGTCCATAAAGGATCAGTTTGTAGAGATACTTAAGATTCTTCCTGATCAGCAGGCCCAGCAATGGGCTGGCGTATCAGATGCACTATGTTTTACGGTGAATGCGATGATAAATTGTATCATTCAAGCCTCACGGCTTATGCTGGGACTAGTACATACACACAGAGTCCTGTGGCTGGTAAATTGGTCAGCCAAAGCACCATGTAAAAAGCTCCTAGCCAGTTTCCCTTTTCATGGTGAACGGTTATTGGAGACGATCTGGAAAAATATATCCAAAGGATTTCTAATGGGAAAAGTTCTCTTTTGCCAGTAAAAGAAGAAGTTCAAACATTTCTCCTTTTAGCATGCTTCCTCTCAGTACCAGGAGCATCTGCCCCTAGGCAGTCTCAATGGCCTTCACAGTCAAGCTCAAGAGGTAGACCTCAGGGGCAGTCCCAGGGCCAGAAGAGGTCTTGGGGCAGACAGCCTGACAAAGCAAAAAGCTAAAGCCTCCTTATGAAGGAGCACCCCCGCTCGCTCGGGTGGGGGGGAAGGCTTCTGCAATTTTCAAATCTGGCAGGAACAATGTCAGGACAGATGGGCTTCCTCAGTTTCTCTAGGTTACAAACTAGAGTTCTGAGAGTTCCCATTTCCTCTCTTTCTAAAGTCAAATGTTTACAGAAATCCAGAGGAAAGGAAGTCTCTCTTTTTAGCTCTGGATCATCTTTTATCTCAAGAGGTGATATCAGAAGTTCCCTTAGAGGAACAGAGTTCAGGGTTTTATTCAAACTTTTTTTTCTTACTGTTCAAAAACCAAACAGGGAGGCAAGACCCATTTTAGATCTCAAAGATCTGAACTGGCACTTAAATATCTGATCCTTTCACATGGAGTCAATACGATCGGTGGACTCCATTTTGCAAGGAGGAGAGTTCTGGCATCAATCGATATCAAAGATGCATATCCCCACGTACTGAAATTTCTCATTCATCAGAAATTTCTACACTTCGAAGTAGAAAATCACCATTTTCAGTTTGTGGTTCTGCCATTTGGTCTAGCCACTGCACCATGGTTATTCACAAAAATCCTGACACCTCCCTTAGTCAGGTTAACGTCCCAGGGCATAACGGTCCTAGCCTATTTAGATGATCTGCTTTTGGTAGATCAATCAGTCTCTGGCCTAAACCAAAGTTTAATCTCTGCTGTAAGCTACCTGGAATGCCTAGGTTGGATACTCAACCTAGAAAAATCCTCCTTAAAACCATCAAGGAGATTACAGTTCTTGGGGCTAGTCAGATACCGTACAAAGAAGGTATTCCTACCCCAGGCAAGAATTGGTTCCATTAAAGAACTAATTCAACTTGTTGAAGCAAAGAGAAATCTTTCCATTCAGATGTGCATGAAATTGTTAAGGAAAATGGTGGCCTCCTTCAAGGCCATTCCTTATGTGCAGTTTCATTCAAGACTGCTACAAACGCTATTCTGTCAGTCTGGAACAAGAAGGTTCAGGCTTTGTTTTTTTTCCAATGCTCTTATCCCCCCAGGTGTGTCTGAGCCTCAATTGATGGTTAATGTCAGCAACCTCCAAAAAGGGAAAATTATTTTTTTACCAGTATCTTGGAAAATGGTAACAACGAATGCCAGCCTTCTGGGTTGGCAAACAGTCCTGAAAGAAGCTTCTGTCCAGGGGAAATGGTCCAAGGACCAGAAAGGACCCTGTCCATCAACGTTCTAGAAATTAGGGCAGTACATCTGGCCCTGGAGTTCTAGACGCTCAAGCTGCGGAATTGTCCTGTCAGGATTAAATCCGACAATGCCACGGCTATGGCTTACATCAATCACCAAGGGGGCACGAGAAGTTGTGCAGTCCAAAAAGAAGTGAATCATGTTCTAGCTTGGGCAGAAAGCAACATACCTTGTCTATCAGCAATGTCCATTCCAGGGATAGAGAATTGGCCGATGGACTATTGAGTCGCCAACTATTGTTTCCAGGAGAATAGTCCCTTCACCCCGACATCTTCCTCTTGATATGTCAAGAATGGGGTATTCCGGACATAGATCTGTTCGTGTCCAGATTCAACAACAAAGTCGACAACTTTGTGTCTAGGACGAAGGATTCGCAGGCGTGCGGAACAGATGCCTTGGTCTTCCCAATAGGATCAGTTTTTTTTCAAAGATCTATGCGTTCCTCCAGTTCTGCTACTTCGACGCAGAATCAAGCAGGAAAGGGAAGAAGCGATTCTGGTGGTCCTTGCGTGGCCCAGAAGATCTTGGTTTACCAAGATCATAAAGATGGCAGTAGAAGTCCCTTGGACCCTGCTATTATGGCCAGACCTTCTAGCTCAAGGTCCGGTATTCCATCCTACCTTACAAACGCTAAATTTAGCGGTTTTGCTATTGAAACCCACATTCTAAAGGATCGTGGGTTATCTCCTTCAGTAGTGTCTACTTTGATTAATGCTAGGAAGCCGGCCCCCAGAGTCATTTACTTTAGAATCTGGAAGGCACATATTTTCTGGTATGGATCCAGGGGTTGGCACCCCAGGAAGTATGACATAGGTAGGATTTTTATATTCCTGCATATGGGATTAGAAATGAACCCGGCCCTGAGTACGATCAAGGGCCAGGTCTCGGCCTTATCAATATTTTTTCAACGGCCTCTTGCTTCTCACTCTCTGGTGCGTACTTTTATTTAGGGGGTAACAAGAATTAATCCCCCTGTCAGGGCACCTCTAAATCCTTGGGATTTGAATTTTAGTCTTGTCGGCTTTACAGAATCAGCCCTTTGAACCTATATGGGAAATTCGCTTAGTTCTTTTAAAGAAAAATAGTTTTTTTTGGTTGCCATATCTTCTGCCAAGAAGAATATTGGAATTGGCGGCTCTGTCTTGTAAAGAGCCATATTTTTAATCATGCATAAGGATAAGGTGGTATTGCGGCCTCATCCTAAATTTTTACCGAAAGTGATAACCGGTTCTCATTTGAACCAAGATAGTATTCTGCCTTTTTTCCCAGTGTCTCGATCTAAGGAAAAGAAGGCACTACATTCCCTTTATGTAGTAAGAGCGGTTAAGGCCTATTTTTAGGAAACCGCTCAGATTCGCGAAAACAGATATTTTGTTTGTGCTGCCAGAAGGTCCTAAAAGAGGACGACTATTTCCAAATGGATTAGTCAAGTGATTGTTTAATCTTATGGTCTGAGGAAGAAAGTTCCTCCTTTTCATGTTAAAACACATTCCACCAGGGCTGTTAGTGCCTCATGGGCGGTGCGTCACCAGGCCTCTGTGGCTCAGATCTGCAAGGCCGCAACTTGGTCTTCAGTCCATACATTTAACAGATTCTATCAAAACGATGTAAAAGGTCATGAGGATATTGCCTTTAGGCATAGTGTACTGCAGGCTGCAGTATAAGTCCTCTGGCCTCTTAATGTCCTACCTTTTTATGTGTCTCCCTCCCTTCAGTTGCCATAGCTATGGGACATCCCACATAGTAATTACTATGGCTCTGTGTCCCCTGATGTATGAAAAGAAAACAGGATTTTTAAAACAGCTTACCTGTAAAATACTTTTCTTTGAGGTACATTAGGGGACACAGAGGTCCCTCCCTTCTTAGTATACACGTGTATTGCTTGGCTACAAAACTGAATACTCCCAGTAGTGGGAGGGGTTATATAGGGAGTGCACTTCTTAATTTAGGGCGTGCCAGTGTCCATCACCTAAAGATGGCCTATAACCCACATAGTAATTACTATGGCTCTGTGTCCCCTGATGTACCTCAAAGAAAATAATTTTACAGGTAAGCTGTTTTAAAAATCCTGTTTTTGCGATACAGCACTGCGTCGTTTTAACTGACAATTGCGCTGTCATGCGATGCTGTACCCAAACAAAATCGATGTCCTTTTTTCCCCACAAATAGAGCTTTCTTTTGGTGGTATTTTATCACCTCTGCAGTTTTTATTTTTTGCCCCATAAACAAAAAAAAAACGATAATTTTGAAAAAAAAACCAATATTTTTTACTTTTTGCTATATTAAATATCCCCCAAAATGTTGTTAAAAAAACAAATTTCTTCATCAGTTTAAGCCTGATATATATATTTTTCTACATATTTTTGATTAAAAAAAAATCACAATAACTTATAGCGTCTATAAACGATGGCAAAGATTTATGTCATTTGTATGGCATTTTTATTATTATTTTTTTTTTTTCACCAGTAATGGCGGTGATTTGCAATTTTTGGCAGTACTGCGAAATTGCGGCGGACTGATCGGACACTTTTGACACATTTTTGGGACCATTGACATTTATACAGCGATCGGTGCTATAAATATGCATTGATTACTGTGTAAATGTCACTGGCAGGGAAGGGGTTAACACTAGGGGGCAATCAAGGGGTTAAGTGTGTTCCCTAGTAGTAAGTGATTCTAACTGTAGGGGGGATAGGACTGACTGGGGGAGGAGACATATCGTTGTTCCTACTTACTAGGAACAAACAATATGCCTCCTCTCCCCGGACAGAACTGGGATTTGTGTGTTTACACACACAAATCCCCATTCTAGCTCTTGTTCCCGAAATCGCGGGTGTCGGTGGCAATCGCGCCCGCCGGCCATGTGCATCGGGTCCCCCGCTGTGCCGCACGTGCGCGCGCCTCCGGCAGCTCTTAAAGGGGAAGATGTACCCATAAGGGGTTTCACGGGAACGTGCCACTTTGCCGACGTATATCACGTGAGGCGGTCAGCAAGTGGTTAAAAGGACAGGATCAATTTTTTTTTTTTTTTTAGGGTAACAAACGCTTTAAGTGTCCAACAGTTGATATAAGAAGAAATGTCCAATTACTTCCCAGTAATGGAAATAAATTATGAAAGATGATAATGTGATAATAAAAAACAAAGGGTTTCTTCACTTTTAAAGTGGACTTTCAGTCATTTTTTCATCTTTCCATCTATTAAATCTTCTGCCCTTGTTGTTTTCACTTTGGATAGTAAAACATTTTTTTTTTCTGCCAGTAAATACCTTATACAGCCCACTTCCTGTTTCTTTTCTGGTAAAAAGCCTAGGCTTATGACATTATGCACAGCTGTCTCTCTCACTCTTGTGAGAGTTTGCCAGAAAGGGAAGGGATGAGTCATAAGAGGGCCAAGAAGAGCTGCAGGGCTGGAGGCGTACCTCTGTGTGTCTAATGTATAGTGAATTTCCATCACTAAATAGGGTGCCTGCTCGCTTCCTTGATTCCCAATAGAACTGTCCACTACCCGAAGCACTCCACCAGTTCAGCTCCCATGTCATATAAGGCAAGAAGGCATAGACATAGTGTACTCTGTTTTATCTCTTTATTAAAATACCCTAAAATAACAATACACCTACAAGATAGCAAAATCAATAGCGCTAAAAGAATATCCCCAACCTGCTCACCACCATGTGCAGCGCAATCCCGCCATTACGTCACAGGCTCGGCTCCTCCCTAGATGCATTGTGCCCCATGATTGGGCTTCCTCGGTCTATAATATACCATTAAAAAAAACTATAATATACAGTACCATTATAAAATGCAAGAGGTCCCCATAATACTAAATTGATTATCGGTAAATGTCTCTGAAAGGTGCCAAATCCAAACACCTAAACCAAAAGAAGAAATATCCCCTAACTGGACTTTAAAGGCACTGAGATTCCATAATAAGTAGAAAAGTATCAATTTTATTAATAACGTAATTACTCATATGGTACAGAATAAAAAAGAGGCGGAATGTTAAAAATAATGCATAAAGATTTTGACAGTCACCACAGCGATTGACAGTATTATCTATGGTGAACCACAGCAATTGACAGTCACCACAGCAGTTGACAGTATTATCTATGATTCACCATAGATAATACTGTCAGTCGCTGTGGTGACTGTCAAAATCTATATGCATTATTGTTAACATTCCACCCCTTTTTTATTCTGTACCTTATGAAGTAATTACGTTATTAATAAAAATGTATACTTTTCTACTTATTATGGAATCTCAGTGCCTTTAAAGTCCAGTTAGGGGATATTTCTTCTTTTGGGGGTCTCTATAATATACCGTTAAAATACCCAAAGGGGTCCCTTTAATATACCATTGGGTATTTTTAAGCACCGATATAATGGAAAAGTGGTGCTAAAATAATCACTTATAGGTGTAACCAACGTGTATTCATTCTTCATGGCTGGAATAATTGGGTTGGGGACATAGGCGTGCGCACAGGGTGTGCCAGGTGTGCCTGGGCACACTCTAATTGCCTTGTGTGCTGCATATTCCCCCCTGTTTAGACCACTGATATTTCACCCCCCCCCAAAAAAAAATGTTACACAAGCCCAAAAATTTGGGGAAAAGAAAATTAACAAAATTACACTGTCCACTGCCCTACTGACACCATCAGTACATATACACATGCATATGTATTTGAGCTTTGGGGTGCACACCCTAATGCAAGAGGCTGCGCACACCTATGGTTGGGGATGTGTCCTTTGCCTACATACCACTAAAAGCAAACCTTCTTTCTCACCTCTATTGGGAGATATGCACGTGGACAGGGAATTAGAGAGTTTTTTTTGTCGATATCTGAGCTCAGCTGCATATTATGGCCATGAATGAATAAGCCTTTGTTCTTGGTCATTAATTGAATGTTAGGGTTTCTATAACTAATATCGCAAGGGCTTTTTGCTGACTATGTCCACCAGTGCATGTCCCCAAAGAAAAGGGGAGAACAAACGTTTCCATCCATCATGTAATTTGTGAAAGTATGAAAAATATATTCCCACATGCGCCAAAAGCTTTGGTCCCCAAATAAAACATATTTCTATAAATAAATAAAAAAAATCTATTTCTCTGAGCCACCAAAGAGAACAAAGAAGAACAGCAATTTAACATTCCAATTTAAAAGTTAGAGGTAATACATGGCTTACTGTATATGTATATAACAAAAAAAACACACAAAAAAAAAGTGTGTGTCAACCAGATTACACATTCTAATGTCAAAAAAATGGTGTTTGTATTGTAGCAGTGCTAATAACTAGTACAACATGGATGACTATTCATCAGAGTTCTATATTGAAGAGAGGCACTCTAGGGGGAGGAAAATCCATAAAGCAATAAGGTAAAGTCTTTATTCTGCAAAAAATCTCAACAATAAGTGCCAATCAAATGGTGAATTGTTTACAGCCCCAACTGTATAAGCCTATACAATGTGTCGCGTATTATAAACACGTAATTGCTTTGCCTCCTTTTTGTTGTTGACATGTTATCTTTATGTAAGGCAACAATAAATATACACATGCATATTTCTCTTTATAAAAAAAAGAAAATAGGAAATTCGCTCAAGGTTTTTGGAAAATAACTTTTGCTGCCAGAGATGAATAAATGTTCTGCCATTTGTACTGTGCACTACATTTCTCAGCTAAAAATATTACAAGTATGTATTCTTAAAGTGGTTCTAAGTGCTCTTTTACACTTGCTTCGGCTTCAACACACATTAAGGGCTAGTTTACACATGCTTCAAAACAAGGCTTTGTGAAAGCTCTCTGAACGCCAGTCAAAGCTCCTGTCACTAAATAAAATGGTTAGCTTACAGTCCTGTTTACACCTTGCGTTTGCTTTGCTTTGGCTTTGCTTCAACAATTATACCCCCTGCCACTTTAGCTGTGTTTCAAAGTGTCTTCAAAGCCTCCATAGAAGTCTATGGCAAAGTTGAAGCCCCACTGAAGCCCCACCAAAGCCTCATCGAAGCCCCAGGAAGCCCCACCAAAGGCTCATCAAAGCTCCACAAAAGCCCTATCAAAGCCCCACCAAAGCCTCATCGAAACCCCACCAAAGCCTCATCAAAGCCTCATCTAAGCCCCACCGAAGCCTCGTCGAAGCCCCACGAAGCCTCACTAAAGCCTCATCAAAGCCCCACCAAAGGCTCATCGAAGCTCCACCAAAGCCCCATCGAAGCCCCACCAAAGCCTCATTGAAGCCCCACCAAAGCCTCATCGAAGCCCCAGGAAGCCCCACCAAAGGCTCATCAAAGCTCCACAAAAGCCCTATCAAAGCCCCACCAAAGCCTCATCGAAGCCCCACCAAAGGCTCATCAAAGCCCCACCAAAGGCTCATCAAAGCTCCACCAAAGCCTCATCGAAGCCCCACCAAAGCCTCATCGAAGCCTCATCTAAGCCCCACCTAAACCTCATTGAAGCCCCACAAAGCCTCACCAAAGCCTCATCGAAGTCTCACCAAAGGCTCATCGAAGCCCCACCAAAGGCTCATCGAAGCGCCACCAAAGCCCCATCGAAGCCCCACCAAAGCCTCATCAAAGCCCCACCAAAGGCTCATCGAAGCCCCACTAAAGCCTCATCAAAGCCCCATCGAAGCCCCACCAAAACCTCATCAAAGCCTCATCTAAGCCCCACCGAAGGGCCAAGCAAAAGCAAGGTGTAAACAGGACTGTAAGCTAACCATTTTATTTAGTGACAGGGGCTTTGACTAGCGTTCAGAGAGCTTTAACAAAAGCCTTGTTTTAAAAAAAAGTGTAAACCAGCCCTAAAGGTTGAAAGGTTTTTTACCTTCATGCATTCTCATGCCCTCAGCCTCCTTACACTTACCTAAGCCCAATCTCGATCCAGTGATGTACAAGAGAGCAGCAGCTCTCCCAGGTCTCTCCCTCCTCATTGGAGCCATTGGCCCCCGCTGCTATCAATCACAGCCAATGAGGAGGAAGCAAGGGGCGGGGCTAAGCACACAGAGTGCTGGCTCAGGAGCAAGCATTTTCGAGTGCCCCAATACCAAGCTTCTGGCTATGGGGGAGTCCGCACAGGGGAGAGACCCAGAGCACCGACAGGGATCAGAGAAGAGAAGGATCGGGACTGCTCTATGCAAAACCATAACACAGAGCAGATAATTATAACAAACACTTTAATTCAGAAATGTCCCGTCTATTGCTCTTGGCTTTCTCCAAATTTCTTTTTTTTTCCTGTTGTGATCTGTTTTCCTGTTGGACGGTGACTATGTTCTTTCTCCATGGTCCTTCTATATGTAGGAACATTGCCGCCCTCTCTTGCTCACTCCTGAGATAGACTATGGACTATGAGATTTGCAGTGTGCATAGATTTAGATTTTTTTTTTTTTGTGCTGCTGTGGAGCACTTCCCTCTTTCTCAGCTAGCAGGGAATGATGTTGCGTATCCCGGCTACGGATGGTGATTGCAGATGTGTTGCAGGGCTTTGGGACCCTCTGCAAACCTGCAACACATCTACACACATCCAAAGGTTTTCACCTGCATGCACAAAGATGCCACAGGTACTGTATGAGGTCCAGGATCTCAGGGTGCCAGCACATGTGGGGATCTCAGGTTGCCGCAAGTGTGCACATTTGCTGCAGGTCTCTGCCATGTCCTGATGCCAGATTTTTAAAGATGTAGTGCCACAGGGAGCATGGGGCCAAATTATAAGCGACTGAAGTTTCTCTTTAAGTAGTAGATGTCTTATGTAATTGGTGGATGTGTGTGGATTATTTGTGGACACTATGGATACCTTCAGTGTCACTTTAAAGTATAACTAAAGGCAAACCTTTTTTTTTTGTTTTGGATAGAATGGATAAGGATTAGAACCCCTGTCAGTTTTTATTGCTGTCTGTGCCCTCTGTTAAGGAGATTCACCCTATTTGTCCTGTTTACCATTATTGAAAGTGGAAGGGTTGTCCCCAGAAAAGCAATAGAGCGGAAATCTTCCAATGAGGTCACTAGTTCTGGTGACTTGGGGTCCCCAAGGAATCTCCTTAATTTGCAGGGATTTCCTCTTACTTCCTGCTTGGCTATGGGACAGGAATTGAAGAAAAATCCCAGCAATGGGACACAGATGGCGAAAATAAATGACAGGAGTTATAACCCTCCCTTGCTATGCACAGAGTTCTGACCTCAACCCGATAAAACACCTTTGGGATGAATTAGATCGGAGACTGCGAGCCAGGCCTTCTCATTCAACATCAGTGCCTGACCTCACAAATGCACTTCTGGAAGATTGGTCAAACATTCCCATAGACACACTCCAAAACCTTGTGGACAGCCTTCCTAAAATAGATAAAGCTATTATAGCTGCAAAGGGTGGGCAACTCAATATCGAATCCTATGGACTAAGATTAAGATGCCATTAAAGTTCATGTGCGTGTAAAGGCAGGCGTCCTAATACTTTTGACAATATAGTGTATGTGTGCATTCCTCCAATTTAACAAATTAAGGCTTTTCCATGAAAGGGTTCTGTTACTATTACAGCTTACAAAGACATTATAAGAAAAGCCTAGCACCTATTGGAACTAGAAAACAATTGCACACGCACGCCCAGCATTGGGATTGGCTCCAAACAGCCCACTTAAGCTGGACTTTGACATAAACAGCAAGCTAAGTGGTCTTCAGTAGGGATGAGCTTCGAGTTCGAGTCGAACTCATGTTCGACTCGAACATTTTCTGTTCGCAAGTTCACCGAACAGCGAACAATTTGGGGTGTTCGCGGCAAATTCGAATGCCGCGGAACACCCTTTAAAAGTCTATGGGAGAAATCAAAAGTGCTAATTTTAAAGGCTAATATGCAAGTTATTGTCATAAAAAGTGTTTGGGGACCTGGGTCCTGCCCCAGGGGACATGGATCAATGCAAAAAAAAGTTTTAAAAACGGCAGTTTTTTTCAGGAGCAGTGATTTTAATAATGCTTAAAGTCAATCAATAAAAGTGTAATATCCCTTTAAATTTCGTACCTGGGGGGTGTCTATAGTGTGCCTGTAAAGGGGCGCATGTTTCCTGTGTTTAGAACAGTCTGACAGCAAAATGACATTTTGAAGGAAAAAACTCATTTAAAATAGATAGAAGAAAGAAGAAGCATTTAAATAAAGGAATTGTCAAAAACTGTCTCTTGTCATTTTTAACATTTTTGACACTTTCTTCGTGAAATGGTAGGGGTACTTATGTACCCCCTTACTATTTCACACAGGGGGGGGGGCCGGGATCTGGGGGTCACCTTGTTAAAGGGGGCTTCCAGATTCCGATAAGCCCCCCGCCCGCAGACCCCCACAACCACCGGCCAGGGTTGTGGGGATGAGGCCCTTGTCCTCATCAACATGGGGACAAGGTGTTTTGGGGGGCTACCCCAAAGCACCCTCCCAATGTTGAGGGCATGTGGCCTGGTACGGTTCAGGAGGGAGGGGGGGCCACACTCTCGTCCCCCCCTCTTTTCCTGCGGCCTGCCAGGTTGCGTGCTCGGATAAGGGTCTGGTATGGATTTTTGGGGGGACCCCACGCCGTTTTTTTTTTTTTTTTTTGGCGCGGGGTTCCCCTTAAAATCCATACCAGACCTGAAGGGTCTGGTATGGAATTTAGGGGGAACCCCACGTCATTTTTTTTTTTTAATTTTGGCCGGGGTTCCCCTTAATATCCATACCAGACCTGAAGGGCCTGGTATGGAATTTAGGAGGACTCCCACGTCATTTTTTTTTTTAAATTTTGGTTCGGGGTTCCCCTTTGGGGAATTCCCATGCCGTTTTTATCAATGAACTTCTATGTGTATTGTCGGCAATGCAATAGCCGCGAGTAGTTTTAAATGAGTTTTTTCCTTCAAAATGTCATTTTGCTGTCAGACTGTTCTAAACACAGGAAACATGCGCCCCTTTACAGGCATACTATAGACACCCCCCAGGTACGAAATTTAAAGGGATATTACACTTTTATTGTTTGACTTTAAGCATTATTAAAATCACTGCTCCTGAAAAAACGGCCGTTTTTAAAACTTTTTTTTGCATTGATCCATGTCCCCTGGGGCAGGACCCAGGTCCCCAAACCCTTTTTATGACAATAACTTTCATATAAGCCTTTAAAATTAGCACTTTTGATTATTCATGTTCGTGTCCCATAGACTTTAACGGTGTTCGCATGTTCGAACGAACTTTTTTCCTGTTCGCATACTGCAGGAGACAATCAGAGACTGCTGACATACTGCAGGAGACAATCAGAGACTGAGGAAATACTGCAGGAGACAATCAGAGACTGCGGACATACTGCAGGAGACAATCAGAGACTGCGGAAATACTGCAGGAGATAGAGACTGCAGACATTATACAGGGGATGGTCAGAGAACTTTCAGCAATGCACAGCTTTACAGTTAAATAACACAGCTCAGGGTTTAAACAGTCAGGCATTCTATGGTTGTAAGGACATACCTGGCCAGCCAAACTTACTACATACATTCAGGACTGTGGGGCGGGGCTTCCACTCTCTGCTCTCACTAAAGCAGCTGGGAGCTCCACTGATGCTTTGTTGGGTGGGCCCACATCACCCGTGAATGGTCGCCCCGATGACAGCTTTGCAGAGCGCACAGAGGACACGGGAGGATGCATTCCGCGCTAGCCAGCTGAGAGGGGCGGGGCCGGGAGCTCCACTGACGCTCTGACCCCGCCCACGTGCAGCCTGTGTACTGGGAATAGAGCGCCTGTAGTGAGAGCCAGTGATCGGAGTGGGAGTGTCATTGGAGCTCCCGGCCCCGCCCCCGGACCTCTGTATTCACCAGCCAGTATAGAGGGGGCGGGGCCGGAAGCTCCACTGACAGTCGCACTCCGATCACTGGCTCTCACTACAGAAGTTCTTTTCCGAGTACACAGGCTGCACGTGGGCGGGGTCAGAGCATCAGTGGAGCTCCCGGCCCCGCCCCCTCTCAGCTGGCTAGCGAGGAATACATCCTCCCGTGTCCTCTGTGCGCTCTGCAAAGCTATCATCGGGGCCCCAATTCACGGCTAGCGCGGGCCCCCCAACAAAGATTGGGCCCGGGGCAAGTGCCCCGTTTGCCCTGCGCTAAAGACGGCCCTGATCACCGTATCCTGGTTACTGTCTTGTGATCCACAGTCATTTGCTTCCTGCAAACACCATTTGGCGCAGCACGCTACACCGGCCCTGTGTTCTCACACCTCCTGTCACCGCTACCAGGGGTGTTGGGCAAGAGGTGCAAGAGGTGCCCCTTCTCCAGCGTGATCTCCACCAGGTACATGACAGACATATTGGACAATTGTGCCCTGCCAACCATGTGGCAAAAATTTGGGGAAGACCCTTTTTGTTCCAGCATGACTGTGCCCCTTTGCACAAATCCAGCTCCATAAAGACATGGTTTGACCAGTTTGATATGAAGGAACGTAAGTTGCTTGCATAGATGCTTGACCTCAACTTTACTGAAGGCTCGGAAAGAACTGGAATTCCACTTGTTAGACAGGTCTCCTGTTCCAGCACTCCACAAATAGCTAAATGGGCATAAATTCCCCAAAACATACTCCAAAATCTGGTGAAAAGCTTTCCTAAAAAATGGAGACTTCAAGGGGAAGGAAGACAAATCTATATCCATGGGTTTTAAAAAGTGATGTCCATCAAGTTCATATAGGTAACATAGTCAGTTGTCCAAAAACCTTTGACCATATGGAATATGTAGAATATGTTTCTATCCAGTTGTTTAATAAAGCATATTCCTTTGCTATTTATGAAACACGAAATCCTGTTTTTTTTTTATTTCAGTACACTTTTGGAAAATTTTCAATTGTTAAAGCAGAACTTATCTGTGTCTGAGCACCACAAACCGAAAACACTATTTTATTCATTTTTAAAATTCAAAGCAACTTACTCATCTATCCATGCTTTATTTTGAGAAATCACTGTGACCCCCCCCCAGCATTTCTAGCTGCAGGCCATCTTAAGTCAGGGATGATTCATGTAGCATTTACTTCCTGGAATCTATCTCTCCCTAGCTCAGGCATGCAGGCAGGAGGGTGTGCTTAGCTGTGAAGGATGGCTCCATAGAGACATGGTTCAACCAATTTGACGTGAAGGAGCGTAAGTTGTTCACATAGAGGCCTGACCTCAACCCCACTGAAGATCTGGAATTAATTTGAATTCAGGCATGCAAGCAGGAGAGTGTGCTTAGCTGAGAAAGCCCCTCCTCCCATGAAGACTCCTGGGATGTATGACATCACTGTGGCCTAGGCCAGAAACCAGGTACTTGACAGACAAATTAGACGATTGTGCCTTGCCAACCGCGTGTGCAAAAATTTGTGGAAGATCCTTTTTGTTCCAGCATGACTATACCCCTTTCCACAAAGACAGCTCCATAAAGACATGGTTTGACCAATTTGATGTGAAGGAGCATATTCATAAGTGGCTCGTATAGAGTCCTGACCTCAACCCTACTGAAGATCTGGAATGAATTTGAATTCAGGCATGCAGACAGGAGAATGTGCTTAGCTGAGAAAGCCCCTCCTCCCACAAAGACTCCTGGAATGTATGACATCATTGTGGCCAAGGCCAGAAACCAGGAAGCAACTGAAGAAATGTATAAAAAAAGTTTTAAATAAATGAAAAAAATATACCTTGACATTTATTGCACTGTACTAATGCTAGCAGCATAAGGATTACAATTAGGATTGAAAGAGTTTTGTTCCACTTTGAAGCCACTGTGGTCTAAGTGGTTTACATTTATAATAAACAAAGCATTGTTTGGATTTTATTTTCTTGTTTGATGCAGGAAAAATAGCTATTGGAATTTTTGATCGTTATTTATATTGAAGAGAAAAAAACACATTTCTGTGCAGCATAATGAAAGTAAATACTTCCATGAACCACCAAAAACTCCAATCCCATATAAAAAAAATTGGATTCTTGAGTGCGCTAATATTTAATAGAATGTCTGTGAAATTATTAATGATTTTACAGACAATTACATTATTGGACTTTGTCAAAATAAAGAGGCTAGACTAAGAAATGTTGCTGTCTTATTACTGATTACTTACTGGACCTGAGCTACCCAAAATTATTATGTTTTTTTTTGTAGAAAAAAAAAAAAAAAAATTAGGAAGCTAGGAAACTAGGAGCAAACTTGGGGAAAAGACACCAAACTTCTCGCAATGTCTGAAAATAGCGCTAAGGTCTTTTTAATTAGTTAGAAATTTGCATGAGCGATGTAAATCGATAAGCTTTCATGGCTCGTCCACTTCAACATCTCTGGCACCAGTTGTACTAAATCATCAATCAGAATGTATGACGCAAGGAACATGTAAGCTTTTAGTTCAGGGTGAACATTGATTTCAAGAGATACTGAGGGAATTATGTGAGCGGATGTCGGCACTTATTAGACTAATATGGAATACCTGCTCATTGACAGGTTGTCTATGAAAGGGAGGCTGATTACTTATTTATTTTTCAAATGTAACTATGAAAGCATTGAGTACATGTTTTGAGTAACAAATAGTATAGGTAGACTATATATAGTATTGACAACATTGGCAGGGCTACAAAGATCCTCAGAATTAGGCTGCACTATTTCGGTATACACCAGTGATGGCGAACCTTTTTTGAGCCCAAGTGCCCAAACTGCAACACAAAACCAACTTATTTAATTCAAAGGTCCAACACTAAAATTAAACCTGAATACTGAGGTTTTAGCTTAGAAAATACAACTCATACAGTTGTCTGAACGAATTAAACCTCTTTTATCTGAAAAGAAAAACACAATAACAGAGCTTTCAATCATACGTTTTTTTTTTAGAGAAAAAATAAAAACACCAACATCATCAATATAGACTCTATACACACATACAGTGGGGGAAATTAATTATTTAATCCCCTGCATATTTCATAAGTTTGCCCACTTACAAAGACATGAAGGGTCTATAATTATTATCATCGGTGTTATTTAAATGATAGAGACAGAATATCAACCAAATATCCATAAAAAACACATTATAAGTGTTATAAATTGATTTGCAGTTCAGTAAGTAAAGTAAATATTTGATCCCCAAGCAAAATATGACTTAGTACTTGGTGGAGAAACCCTTGTTGGCAAGCACAGAGGTCAGACGTTTCTTGTAGTTGGTGACAAGTATGACTGACAGAAAGGTTGGGACTTTATATGAAACATGCAACTGAAAAGTGATACTGGGCAGTGGGTGTCTGACCAAAAAGTTGTAAATTGTGAATATGCATACTGGTACTCAATGTCACAGCAACACAGGACAATATATGCATAGAAATAATATTTATTTCATATATAATACATTTAAGCTTAAAGCATAATATTAAATGGTAGTAACATTGTAAAAAGTCAGGCACATTAATCCATGTATCACACAATAGGTATGTAAGAAATCATGATTGTTACAGCATAATACAATAAAACAAGGTAAAAATGATGAAATGATCCCATATAGTGTATATCATGAAAGAATCAGAATGGCTCGACGCGTTTCATTAAACTCTCCACTCATCAGGAGCAGATGCTGGTGGTATTTGAAATTAGTAAGGTTCAACTATTGGTAAGGGGTCTCGAATAACAGGAGAGTGGGGGGAAAAATAGAAAGAAAAAAAAGGTACAAATCACATATGGTGCGAAAAACATCCACCCAGACTTACAGATCACCTATGGGTCTGGCTGAGAGCGGTGGGGGCCGCACAATGGCCGGACAAGTCATCAGTCCCAGGAGCTGAGGCGGCATGTCCCAAGATATGGTGTTGAAATAAACCCTCAAGAGACAAATGTCCCTGGGAGTAGGGTGTCCCATGAATGGTCAACTGGAGGTGGGTGGCATGACTGTGAGTCATCTGAAATGGGTGTAAGATAATGTGTATTAGTAGATGTAATAGCTGTATGTGCTAAAATAGAGAAGGATGACCCCAAAAGATGGGTGGGAAGGGGAAGTAATGGAATGGGAATATCCCATAGCAAAGTAAGGCAGGAAGGGGTGAAGGTAGTGACCCAATCATATGAATTGATGAATAAAAGTGAGGGAAATAATCTAAAAAATGAAGGCAAAATGTGAAAAATGGTGACAAACTCTGACATGGGCTACCTTGTGCTTCTGAGCCAACCCCTATGGTCCAAGATAGTGCCTCAGGTCTTAGGGCTGATTTAGGCAACACTATTTCGGTATACACCAGTGATGGCGAACCTTTTTGAGCCCAAGTGCCCAAACTGCAACACAAAACCAACTTACTGTATTTATTGGCGTATAACACGCACTTTTTCACCCTGAAAATCAGGTGCAAATAGTGTGTGCGTGTTATACGCCGATACTGCAATTTGGGCTGCCTAGGAGGGAATGGGGAGGGGGGGCGGGACGAGCGCTGAGTTAACAGGAGATTCTCGCTGTATGTAATCTGACGGCGCTCGTCCCTCCCCCCCGTCCCCTCTGAGGCAGCGGTAATCTGAGGTGAGGCCGAAGATGGGCACTGATCAGGCTGCATTCATGGCAATGGTGCGGATGCATATGGGCATTGATCAAGCTGCATTGATGGGCATTTGTGAGGCTGCAGATGGCATTGATCAGGCTGCAGATGGGCAATGGTGAGGCTGCAGATGGGCAATGCTGAGGCTGCATTGATGGGCACTGACGCTTATTTTGCTTCAAAGTTCTTTATTTAAAATTTAAGTTATTTTCCTGAAACTTCCCTCCTAAAATGAAGGTGCGTGTTATACGCCTGTGCGTGTTATATGCCGATAAATACGGTATTTATTTCAAAGTGCCAACACTGCAATTAAACCTGAATACTGAGGTTTTAGTTTAGAAAAAAACAACTCATACAGTTCTCCGAACTAATTAAACCTCTTTAATACTAAAAGAAAAACACAATAACAGAGCTTTCAATCATACCTTTTTTATTGATAAAAAACACCAACATCATCAATATAGAGTCTATACAAGTGATGGCGAACCTTGGCACCCCAGATGTTTTGGAACTACATTTCCCATGATGCTCTGGCACTCTACAGTGTAGTGGAGCATCATGGGAAATGTAGTTCCAAAACATCTGGGGTGCCAAGGTTCGCCATCACTGGTCTATACACATACAGTGGGGAAAATGAATTATTTAATCCCCTGCATATTTCAGAAGTTGGCCCACTTACAAAGACATGAAGGGTCTATAACACAGAGACAGAATATCAACCACATATCCATAAAAAACACATGTTATAAATGTTATACATTGAGTTGCAGTTCAGTAAGTAAAGTAAATATTTGATCCCCAAGCAAAACAGGACTTAGTACATGGTGGAGAAACCCTTGTTAGCAAGCACAGAGGTAAGACATTTCTTGTAGTTGGTGACCAGGTTTGTACACATCTCAGGAGGGATTTTGGTCCACTCTTCTTTACAGATCTTCTCTAAATCCTTAAGATTTCTTGCCTGTCGCTTGGCAACTCGAAGTTCCAGCTCCCTCCATAAATTGTCTATAGGATTAAGGTATTCAGACTGACTAAGCCACTCCATGAGTTTTGGGTCATTGTCATGCTGGAAGACCCATCCACGACCCATATTCAGTGTTATGGCCCCATCCATTGGCCCCTCAATGCGGCAAAGTCGGCCTGTACCTTTAGCAGAGAAACAGAAAGAATAATGTTTCCACCTCCATGCTTGACTGTAGAGAAGGTGTTCTTAGAGTCATAGTCAGCATGTTTCTTCCTCCAAACACAGTGAGTCGAGTTAATGCTAAAGAGCTCCATTTGAGTCTCATCTGACCACAGCATTTTCTCCCCATCCTTCTCTGAATCATTTAGATGTTCTTTGACATGACTGTACATGTGCCTTCTTGAGGAGAGGGATTTGCCATGTTTGGAGGAAAATAAATGCTGCTCGCCCACACCTCACTCCTGGCCCCAGACCCATGTGGGAGAGGTAGTTCTATGGAAGGGGGAGCACTGGCGATGGCTGGTCAGAGTGCGCTCCTCTGCTAAGTATAGCTCACATGCCCACAGAGAGGGCTCTGCATGCCAGATGTGGCACGCATGCCATGGGTTTGCCATCGCTGGTATACACCATGGGAGGGGATTTATCTAAACCAGAGATGCCAGAACCTGGAGAAGATGTGCATGGCAACAAATCAGCTTCTATCTTTCACTTTCAAAGTGTACTGAACAAGCTGAAGCCGATTGGTTGTCATGCACAGCTGCTCCAGATGCTGGCTGCTTCAATTTTGATACATTTCCCCCTATATGTGGATACCTTACCAACAACTATAGATGTAGCACCCTCCTGAATAGGTTGCTAGGAAACCTAGGTGGATTTAATTTTTTTTTTTTGGCTTCGGGGTGTTCTGGGCTCTGCAGGCTGCAGGTTTGATTGCTTCCCCTTGTCTTCTGGAGGATTCCAGAATATATTGGATTGGGAGGAGGCAAATCAGCAGGTTTTAATATTTATGTTGCCAATCCCAGGGGGAGAATGCTCAGTAGGTGGCTGGGAGGGCATAAATAGTCTGTTGACTTAGGCAGCCCTATTCATGAGAAGTTTCCAGCTTGATGGGCTACTGCCCTTCTAGGCAGCCCCAGCTGAAATCCATGTGTTCATCGAGATCCCAGCTGTGGCAGAGCTGGGGGGCCTGTTCTGCTAAGATTATCTGATGCTAAGCAAGGGATTTCACTGAGGATCGGGTCTAAAGAGTGCACTGGATAAATACTTGGCTGATATTTGAAGGAGACATGCAAATATGCAGGTACATTGTGAGTACAGACTTGAATGTAGGATCCTGATGACTGCTATTCCTTATGCATACAAACTAGTTCTTGCCTGGGCTGGGTCATTTCTAATGGTTTGTCCATTATTCCTGGGCTATTGCTAGAAGGACTATCCTAAGCAGTAGTAATAAATTGGAGCATGTCCTCTGATTGCTGTTCTCTGTTCCTGGAGTATCCCACAGCTTCCTATGCCTTACCCACGTTATGTAGCAATACATTTGAAAAAGCCAACCCCTAGACTGTACATTGAGCCAGAAGAGTGGATGATGCTGTGTGCCTGGCTGCTGTTGCACACATTTGGGAAAAGAATAAGAGGCAAACCAGCGGCACCTACAGGGGTGAGTACAACATATATAAGCTTGTTGGACATCCCTCTCAAAAGAAAACATTTCTATTAATATGGACCACCACCCCCCTTTGCAGAAATAACACCCTCTATTCTTCTGAGAAAGCTTTCCTCAAAATTTTAGATTGAATCTGTGTGAATTTGTGCCCAGTCAGCCAAAGGAGCATTTGTGAGGGAAGGTACTGACGTGAAGACTTGGCTCACAATCTGTGTTCCATTTCATCCCAGAGATATTTAGAAAAGTTGAGATCAGCGTTCTGTGCGTACCACTCAGGTTACTTCATGCCAAACTCATCAAACCATGGCTTTGTGTGAGGTCTTCCTCAAAATGTTGGCACAAGGTTGGAAGTGTACACTTGTCTAAAATGTCTGTGCCATTAACCATTACCCTCTAATCAAAAACACTTAAACAAAATGTTTGGCTACATATGTTCAGCCATATACAGTATAGTATACTTCAACAATCAGACATATGCCAAAAATGTGTATGTGTGTCCTTTTGTAGGAAGGCAGTATGAGAGAATTATTACTAGTCAAAATCTGCCGAGATATCCCAGAAGGGTCCTGAGGATGTTACTGGTCATGGGGTGTTCCACTCACAGGTTGGCAGTTGGAGGCAGAATGATTTTAATATTGTCAGTTGGGGTATGTAAGGAAAGGCTTTAAGATCACCATACCTTTGGCCCGCTTTCTTCTCTGTCTCTGGGCCTCGTGGTATCCAGGGAGCATTGGTGTAGTTCTTGTCAGTACTTCCTCCAGGAAAGTGAAGCAACAGTGAAGTCCTGAGAACCAGGACTTTTTTTAGTAGAGAATAGGTGCAGGTACTCCTCCCTTCCGAGTCACCTCTTGTCTACGCCCACTAGCCACCTCAGAGCACTGTCCCTTGGTCCCAACCCCTATCCATCACCCAGTACCACCCCTATAGAGAATACAGAAAAAAAATATAATTTTGTGGTGCTAGGTCATTTGTATAATTTGTTAATGATAACAAGAAAGTCAGTAAATTAGGTTCATGCAGCCAAGAACAATAGACCCCCTTCCAGCAACAATAGATCTCTCAGCAGCCCCAGCATCAATAGACCCCCCTCAACAGTGGATCCCTCCCAGCAGCAATGGATCCTCCAGCAACATAAGACCCCCAGCAACAATAGAGCCCCCTAGCGACAATAGACTTCCCTGCAGCAAGCCTTGATAGACCCTCCAGCACCCCTTGTCATACTTTGTCAAACATATCTTCACGGACGGATCTCTTTCCTCCTTCTCGGAATTGCGGAAAAAATACACTATACCCGCTTTAATGACCTTTAGATATCACCAGCTTAGACACACGACACAAGCCCAATTCCCTAGTTCAATAACCCTTCAGACTGACCGGTGGAACGCTTGTTGATTTAGAAATTTCTAGAAAAACCTCTCTCCTCCCTTTACTTTTATCTGGCTTTGGCTCCGGCGACCTCCCTGACGAAAGTATATGACAAGTGGAGGGCTGACTGAGGAAGACTGGGAGGACTCTGTGCGTGGCTATATCACTACAATAATCTCTGCCAGAGACCGTTTCATCCAACTCAAATTCCTTCACAGAGCCTATTATACCCGGGTAAGATTAGCCAGTATATACTCTGAGATAAGTCCCCTCTGCTCCAGGTGCCAGTCCTCACCGGGTACGTTCTTCCACATGGTATGGACATGTCCTCATGTCCATCTATTTTGGGAGAAGGTAATTCAGACTTTGAAAGCCTTTTGAGACTGGTCCCTTGGACAGGATCCGGCTTTAGCGCTACTTGGTAGCATGGTGGATATTGTGGCTTCCAGACATGTAAAATTATTTCTCTTCTGCGTCTTGTATTATGGTAGAAGAGAAATTCTCCTCAGGTGGAGACAACCTACCCCGCCAACGCTTAACACTTAGATATCAACAATTAATTCTGTCTTGCCACTGACTTATGAGAATAGGAATTGCCCAAAAAAATCTGATAAGGTTTGATCGCAATGAATCGATGCACACAGCTCGACACCTTAGGATACATTGTGGGTATATGGTATTCGTATGCCGGTATCCTATGACTGTGATGTCCTATATGATATTCCTATGCTCATGTCCTCCTTTCCCCCCCCCCCCCCCTTTTCCTCTCAGGGCATTATAGTGGCTGTGATTGTCATATTGCTTACTCTGTCCAAATTTATATATCAGATGCGAATTGTTCGATTTAAAATTTGCTACCTTGTCTTCTCTTAGATTATGTACTTTTCTGTATTGACCGTGCATTGTGTCAATGTTAACGGTATATTTTTGAATAAACTCTATATATGTTAAAAAAACCCTGACGATTTATAATTTGTATTCCTTAACAATTTTTATCTACATATTTTAAATATAGAAGGCTTTTATTCAGCACACTATGTTAATAAAAAATACTTTATCATAGTCTGACAAATGTGCAAAATGTAACAAAAAACGTGTTTGTATTTTTTTTGTATTTTATTTTTAAATAGTGTAATTATAGTTGACAATTATGCCCTGTACACACGGTCGGACATTAATCGGACATTCCGACAACAAAATCCATGGATTTTTTCCGACGGATGTTGGCTCAAACTTGTCTTGCATACACATGGTCACACAAAGTTGTCGGAAAATCCGATCGTTCTGAACGCAGTGACGTAAAACACGTACGTCGGGACTATAAACGGGGCAGTAGCCAATTGCTTTCGTCTCTTAATTTATTCTGAGCATGCGTGGCACTTTGTGAGTCAGAATTGTGTACACACGATCGGAAATTCCGACAACGGATTTTGTTGTCAGAAAATTTTATAGCAAGCTCTCAAACTTTGTGTGTCAGAAATTCCGATGGAAAATGTGTGATGGAGCCTACACACGGTCGGGACTTCCGACAACAAGGTCCTAGCACACATTTTCCGTCGAAAAATCCGACCGTGTGTACAGGGCATTACAGTATTAAACCAACACACACTGCCACCTTCAGGATGCAATGCCACCCTCTGTGTCACATACAGCCGAAGGCTTATTTTGTCAGTGAAGCCTACAGCTTACATGTGATCACTGTGTCAAAGCTAATATATTAATACACATGATTGGGAACCACTCTGTTTGGTTTCAGATTATAAGTGAACACTATAACTATCGGTGACAGACAGCACTAAGAGCCACCAGCCTCACAAATGATTGTCAGGTGGCTCTCAAGGAGAAGATTTGTTTTATGTATCCCCCAACATGCAGCATGGTTCTTGGGAATGTTAATATACAGATTACAGGGGTTATGGAATTATCCAAAACCCACATTTCAGGTAGCACTTCTTTTTGTTTGGATATGGTTTGGGATATGGGTTGGGACATTGAATGGGAATGGATAAACAGTTGTTTATGTTAATAAATTGAAAACCATAAAGAGATAATTAAAAAAAAGTGAAGGCCAGAACTGTTGGTGACAGCCGGCACTAAGAGCCACCAGCCTCACAAATGATTGGCATTGTTCTTGAGAATGTTATGTTACTATACATATTGCAGGGGTTATGATATTTTCCAAAACCCACATTTCAGGTAGCACTTTTCTTTGTTTGGATATGGTTTGGGATATGGGTTGGAATAGTGGATGGGAATGGGTAAACATTTTTGTATGTTAATAAATTGAAAATAATAAAGAGATAATAAAAAAAAAAGTGAAGACCAGAACTGTTGGTGACAGCTGGCACTAAGAGCCACCAGCCTCAAAAATGATTGGAAGATGGCTCTAAAGGAGAAAATTTGTTTTATGTATCCCCCAACATGCGGCATCATTCTTGGGAATGTTAATATACAGATTGCAGGAGTTATGAAATTTTCAAAAACCCGCAATTCAGGTGGCACTTTTTTTGTTTGGATATGGTTTGGCATATGGGTTGGGACAAAGGATGGGAATGGGTAAACAATTCCGTATGTTAATAAATTGAAAAACATAAAGAGAAATTTAAAAAAAAAGCGAAAAGCAGAAGTGTCGGTGACAACCGGCACTAAAAGCCACCCAACCTCACAAATGATTGGCAGATGGTTCTCAAAGAGAAGATTTGTTTTATGTATCCCCCCAACATGCGGCATGTTCCTTGGGAATGTTAATATACAGATTATAGGGGTTATGAAATTTTCCAAAACCTGCATTTCAGGTAGCACTTTATTTTTGGTTTGGATATGGTTTGGGATATGGGTTGGGACAAGGGATAGGAATGGGTAAACAATTTTGTAGGTTAATAAATTGAAAACGATAAAGAGAAAACTAAATAAGGAGTGAAGATCAGAAGTGTTGGAGACAACCGTCACTAAGAGCCACCAGCCTTGCAAAGGATTGGCAGGTGGCTCTCAAAGAGAAGATGTTTTTAATGTATCCCCCAACATGTGGCATGGTCTTTGGGAATGTTAATATACAGATTGCATGGGGTTTTGAAATTTTCCAAAGCCTGCATTTCAGGTAGCATATAAACATTACAAAAGAGGCAAATAGTTGGTCTTTCTTTGGTTTTCCTTTTCTTACATTTACAAATAAAATCGAGTTAGAAACACTCCACATGGGTAGAAAACTATGTGGCAAATAATTGGCCAACTTGAGAAAGAAAATACATACAGCTGGAGATCACGTTGTCTGATAATTTAGCTTGTTTTCACCTGCTTGTTGTACACTGAAATAAAACTGTGTCCCTATGCTTAGCCTGCAAGGGATATCAGTAAGTCTTTAAATATGGAGCAATTACATGCACAATGCATCTCGTATATCCTACAAGGTTTATCTCCTGCTCTCTTTGTCTAGGACAGCATGTAATAAACTCTCGCTCTACATTTTCTTCTTGCTGATACCTATACCAGTACCTGAGAAAATGTATACATTACGAAGTAAAAGGCACAAGCAGGCTTTGTAGGATTACCGCCCTGAGAGCATAAGGGGTATTTTCAGTGTAAATAATTAATGTTTCATTTCGTTTACTACTTTACAAAAAAAAAAAAAACCTGCAGCTGCCTTTAATATATTCTGTATAGATAGTTGGCCTGAGACACTGTTTTTCTTCTGACTGTAAAATAACCCAAGGACATATTAGGAATTGGATTTCTGGGTGTATCCAGGCCTAGATGGAGATTTGTAAAGAGATTTGCATGTTCAGTGTGCTTTGGGTACATTCAGGGGCTCATTCACAGTTGTATAAGTTTAATAAGGAAAATATTAAGACTAGCATTCGAAAATCCCAGAGGGGTAGAAGAAGTATTTGAGATGCAACCATCTTGTAGGGTTGCTGCCTTTTCTTTAAGCCAAACCCAAACACTTTAGCAGTGCATGCAAATTTTTTTTTGTAGTATACAAAACAAATGAAAAACAAAATTTAGTACAAATAGATGTAAAACCTGTATAACCTTTTTATAAATTGTGCTGTGCCAAAACACATGGTACTTTGTTACTATACGTTTTGCCACAGGTGAATGAGCGCAAAAGCAAGGTGTATGATTGCGTGCGTACCTTACATCTGGTGTCCCCATCAGAGTGCCTCCTTACATTTGTTGTTCCCCATCAGAGTCCCCGCTTTCATCAGGTGTGCTCCGAAGAGTGCCTCCTCACATTTGGTGTCCCCATAAGAGTGCCCCTTTATATCAGGTGCCATTATAAGAGTCCCCCTTACATCAGGTGCCCCCACCAAACCCCCCCTCCTTACATCTGTGTCCACATCAGCATCCCCCCTCACATCTGGAGTCCCCATCAGAGTCCCCCTTACATCAGGTGTGTCCAGTAATGTCCCTCCTCACATCAGAGTTACCCCCCCTTTCTTCTGTACTCACAAATCACAAACTGCAAAGAAGCTCCTCATTCCTCTCTCCAGTCTCCAAACAGACAGTCTTCATTCCTCAGCACTGCCACTGAGACTGAGGTGAGTTCTCAGTCTGTGTAGGCTCTCTATTGCCCCCTGCAGGCTGGAGGGAGGAGAATGTCTAATTCTCTCTCTAGCTATGAGCCATGGTCCAGTCTGAATAATGTGTTTCAGGCAAACTGAAACCAGACACTTTATTCAAAACCCTGACTGTCCAGGCAAATCCTGATCAGGTGGCAACCCTACCACCTTGTCTGGCAATAAAAAATCAGTCCAAATTCAAAGACATTTAGATAATGCATCTCCTATATTCTAATACTTACAGTATCCCACAAAAGTGGGTACACCCCTCACATTTTTTAAAATATTTTCTTCTATCTTTTCATGTGACAACACTGAAGAAATGACACTTTGCTACAATGTAAAGTAGTGAGTGTATAGCTTGTATAACGGTGTAAATTTGCTGTCCCCTCAAAATAACTTAACACACAGCCATTAATGTCTAAACCGCTGGCAAAAAAAGTGAGTACACCTCAAGTGAAAATATCCAAATTGGGCCCAATTAGCCTATTTTCCTCCCCGGTGTCATGCGACTCGTTAGTGTTACAAGGTCTCAGGTGTGAATGGGGAGCAGGTGTGTTAAATTTGGTGTCATCGCTCTCACTCTCTCATACTGGTAATTGGAAGTTCAACATGGCACCCCATGGCAAAGAACTCTCTGAGGATCTGAAAAAAGAATAGATTTTTTACATAAAGATGGCCTAGGCTATAAGAAGATTGCCAAGAACCTGAAACTGAGCTGAAGCACGGTGGCCAAGACCATACAGCGTTACAGTTAAACAGTTAAACAGAACAGGTTTCGCTCAGAACAGGCCTCGCCATGGTCGACCAAAGAAGTTGAGTGCACGTGCTCAGAGAAGAAAGGCCGCAAACAGTTTGCTGAAGACAAGCAGACTAAGGACATGGATTACTGGAACCGTGTCCTGTGGTCTGATGAGACCATAATAAACTTTTTTGGTTCAGATGGTGTCAAGCATGTGTGGCGGCAACCAGGTGAGGAGTACAAAGACAAGTGTGTCTTGCCTACAGTAAAGCATGGTGGTGGGAGTGTCATGATCTGCGGCTGCATGAATGCTGGCGGCACTGGGGAGCTACAGTTTATTGAGGGAACAATGAATGCCAACATGTACTGTGACATACTGAAGCAGAGCATGATCCCCTCCCTTCAGAGACTGGGCCACAGGACAGTATTCCAACATGATAACAACCCCAAACACACCTCCAAGACAACCACTGCCTTGCTAAAGAAGCTGGGGGGTAAAGGTGATGGACTGGCCAAGCATGTCTCCAGACCTAAACCCTATTGAGCATCTGTGGGGCATCCTCAAACGGAAAGTCTCTAACATTCGCCAGCTCCGTGATGTCGTTATGGAAGAGCCGAAGAGAACACCAGTGGCAATCTGTGAAGCTCTGGTGAACTCCATGCCCAAGAGGGTTAAGGCAGTGCTAGGAAATAATGGTGGCCACACAAAATATTGACACTTGACATTAATGGCTGTGTGTTAAGTTATTTTGAGGGGACAGCAAATTTACACTGTTATACAAGCTGTACACTCACTACTTTACAGATAGTGAAAGATATAATAAAATATTTACAAAAATGTGAGGGGTGTACTCACTTTTGTGAGATATAGTATATATTTTTTTTTTCATCAGGAACACAGTGGTAGACAGTTCTGGCACCTCCATCAGAAAGTACGTACTGGCAAAAGATGCTTGTGTGTGTTGGAGGGTCTATTGATGTTGACTGCTGGGGGGATTTATTGTCGCTGTTGGGTGAAATGTTGCTGGGGGATATATTGTTGCTGAGGAGATCTACCATTGCTGAGGAGAGTCTATTATTGCTGGTGGTAGACCTATTGTTGCTCTGGGATTCTAAAGTTGTTGTTAATCTACTGTTGAGGGAGGAAGGTCTCTTGTTGCTGGGGGTTCTATTGTTGCTGGAGAGTATCTATTGTTGCTGGGGGGGTTTCTTGCAGGTTCTATTTTTGTTAGAGGATCTATTGTTGCTGGCTATTTGTCATGAGGACCACGTACCTGATGTGAGACCGAAGTAGTGGGGAGGCCTCCCTTGCACCTCGGGTCCTTAAAGCCTCTGGAGATGGAGACAGAGTCTTGGTGGACACTGAGTGGCAGGGGTGCCAGGGGTGCGGAGCTCCATGCAAGCTTTAGTCCGAGATCCGAGCCGAGGTCAAGTCCAGTTGGGCAACAAAGCATAAAAGGGTTAACCTGAAGAAGAATGGTCAAGATCCAAGGCGGGGTCGGTTCCAATCTGGCAGCTGAGTACAAAAGGGGCAAAGAAGTAAAATGGTTAAGGTACAAATCTGAGGTCAATGGGAAGCAGCAATCAAGAGTAGTCAAATAGGCTTCCAGGTCACAACAGGTTCAGACAGATCACACACTAGCACAGGATCAAGGGGGGACTGAAGATAATCCAGCAATTTGGCAGTGTCTGGGCTGGGCTTATATAGGGAAGTTTGAGGTCACTTTCTGTGTGCCACCTGGGGATTTTCCTGCCTATTTCCATCAGGTTGATGTAATTTCCTGTGCACCTCCTGGGTATTTTCCCGCCTTTTTCCATCAGTTTGAGGTCACTTCCTGTGCACGTCCTAGGCATTTTCCTGCCCTTTTCCATCAAGTCTTCTGTGAAAGTGCGGGTTGGTGCCCTGAGGGGTCTTTGGCGCATGCACAGTTGGCACGGATTTCCTCTTACGGCAACGTGCCATTGGTGCATGCGTAGTAAGCCCTGGACTCTTACAGAGCCCCCCCTGAAGGGGCGGTCTCCAGACGCCCGTCCGGGATTAAGCTCGCTGTAAGAACTGCCAGAGAAGATCTGGAGCAAGGATATGCAACTCGGGTTCCCAGAAATTCTCTTCAGGGCCGTAACCCCTCCACTGTACTAGAAATTGGCGTCCGCGGCCTCTGCTATGACAGTCCAGGATGGCCTCCACCTCGTACTCCTCAATCCCTTTAATCATAGAGGGAGGCGGAGGATTGTCCCCAGGTTCCACAAAGGGATTCAGGGCCACGAGCTTCAGGAGGGAGGCATGGAAGACAGGGTGGATAAGTTGAGGGCAGTTTGAGTTTGTAGACAACAGGGCTGAATCAGGACAGGACAGGGAAGGGCCCAATGAACTTAGGGCCCAATTTCTTGGAGGGACAGGCCAACTTTAAATGCCTGGTAGACAGCCAAACCTTGTCTCCCGGTTGAAGATCCAGATCCTCCAGCTGCCTTCGATAATGGATGGTCTTGTAATCCAGCTGTGCCTTGGCCATGGTATCCTTTAAGAGCTCTAAGTTGTTGTGTAGAAACTCCACTCGGTTTCAGACAGCCAGAACTGAAGCGGAAGCAGGTAGGACAGGAGAAAAAGAAGGGTGGTAACCCAGGTTGGCATAGAAGGGTGATTGCTTAGTGGTAGAATGTACATGAATTTTGCTGAAGGAAGTAGGGATGCCCAATTGTCTTGGACAAAGGTGGAGAAGCAAATAAGGTACTGTTCAAGAGTTTGGTTCGTGCGTTCCGTTTGTCCATTGGTCTGAGGGTGGTAGGCCGAAGAGTAGTGGTTCTCGATGTCTAGAGCAAGACAGAGCTCCTTACAGAATTTAGAGGTGAATTGGACCCCACGATCTGATACAATATTGCTGGGGACTCCATGGAGGCGTATGATCTCCTTGATAAAAGCCTGACCTGTTTCTGGTGCGGAAGGAGTGCCAATCATAGGAATAAAATGAGCTTTTTTTGTAAGGCGGTTCACAAAAACAAATATGGATGTAAAGCCATCAGAGGGTGGTAGCTCCACTATGTAATCCATGCTGATCTGTTCCCAGGGTCTGGAGGGAACAGGCAGGGAGCGTAGGAGACCCCATGATTTATTATTTTCCATTTTGCTGTGATTGCATACCGGGCAGGAACTGACGTAAGCGTGGCAGTCTGCCTTGAGGGTAGGCCACTAAAAGGTTCGCAAAAGCAGATCGGTGGTTTTGGTCACCCCGAAATGCCCTGCTAACTTGTTGTCATGGCAGAGTTTGAGCACAGGAACTCTCAGTTGAAAGGGGCACAAACACAGCATGGTCGTGGAAGAAAAGTCGGTCCTTTTCTTGCAGATGTTCTCCTGAGGGCAGTTGGTCTAGAGAGAAGGCCAGTTTTATCCTGGACAAGAGGTCATCCGTAAGTAGGAAGAAATTATGGTTCAATAAGTTTTTATTGGAGTTATTGCAAGAATATAAAGAATTTAAACATTGAAATAAGAAAATAAAGAAAAAAAAAGGGCAGAATAAAGGAGTGTAAACATTGTCAGTTACCTGACATATAGTCTCCTAATAAACAATTGTATCTATTAAATATTGAAATAGTGCAAACATTTACAGGTATCTGGGTTGTTATAGGTGAAGTAGTACTTTAAACCTGTGCAACATGTGTGTGTTAACATATAAGTTTTAATTACTCCATGCTGGGGTGCCCCTTTGGGAGCCTGCTGCACCCCTAGGCATAGGTAGTCTCAAGTAAGCAACGTGTGTATAGGTTACATCGATATGGTTATTATCAAAGATTTGGATCTCTGTTTCCATGGGAGATCCTATATTTTTATTGCATCTAAAATTATTATATCGGAGGTCTAGAAAAGGGGGAAAAGTATGAGAGACAGAGTAGGAAAAGGGAGGATAGATATAGAATAGAAAAAAGAGTTAGTGAGGGGAGGGGGGTGAGGGGGGTAAGGAGACAGCGAGCTTCCGTCTATATATATATATACATATAGGGTCCTCACTATACACAAACAGTGTAATGAGTATGGGTCGTTTAGACCTTATGAGGGATTGTTTGCTGAGAGTCTTTGTTTGAGTTTGTCTGAGGTAGAGTAACTCCTCCATATACTCCAGACAAAAGAGAATTTGGCGTACTTGTCTAAGGCTTGGGCCTGCATTTCTTCCATTAGCATATAGTTGTTTACTTCTCTGACCCATTCTATTAGGGAGGGGGAGGTAGTGGTTTTCCAGTGTCTGGGTATGAGTTGTCTACCAGCATTAACAAAAAATTTCAGTAGGCCGTTTTTTTGTGATTTGATTGTCCCTGGAAGGATGGATAAAAGGGCTATAGAAGGTGATGGTAATAGTGGCTTGTTATAGATTTCAGAGTAAATTTGAAAAATTTGAGTCCAGAATTGGAGAATACCATCACATTCCCACCAGATGTGTATATAAGTACCTTCCGTTGTGTTGCATCTCCAGCATCTGTCTGAGTTAGATGGGAACATGATCCTGAGAGTAGTTGGGACCCGATACCATCTCGACATCAATTTGTAGTTTTTCTCTTGAGTATAACTTGATATGGAGGTTTTGTTTGTGAAGAGGAAGGCTTTCCCCCATTCCGCCTCGGTTATATCTTTCCCGACCTCCGCTGACCATTTTGTAGTATAGTTAGGTAGAGCTTCATGGGTATGGTCCATAATAGATTTATATATCAATGATAAAGTGTGTCGTGGAGTTTCGGGGAGGGTACATAGTTGTTCAAAACCTGTCAAGGGTCTGTGTGTTTGTCTGGAATCATGTAGGGTCTTACAATATGAGTTTAGGTGTCCGTGAGTGAGCCATGTTATCTTGGAGTAGACGTTCGTGGGGGTGGATAGGAAGGTGCCTAAGGTGCGGTCGACAAATTGGCGGGCAGTGGGCCATGAATCTCTATTATATACGTCTAAAGAGTGGGTTGAGTGTCCTTCAGGAAGGCTTGGGTTGTCAAACAATGGGGTAAGGGGGCTAGGTTCCGAGGATAGTGAGAGTGTGTCTCTTTTGCGGTACCAGATTGTCAGTGCATCCCTAGTAAGGGGGGATAGTGTCGATAAGGATTTATATATCTTTTCATAGCCCCAAAGAAGCGCTCGTAGGTCATATGTTGATAGGTCCTGTTCTACCGTTGTGGCTGCTTTAGTCATAGGGCGAGGGAACCACTCAAGGATACGGGATAGGACTGCGGACGTATGATACATTTCAAAGTCAGGTAGGCCCAAACCCCCTTTGGTAATAGGAGAGCATAAGAGTTTATGTTTCAGTCTTGGGTGGTTGCCTTTCCAGATGAATCTGGTAGCCACAGCACGGAGGGTGCGAAGGTACATAGAGGGAAGAGCGATGGGTAGGGCTTGGAATAGGTATAGTAACTTGGGGAGTATGTCCATTTTTAATGTATTGATACGTCCTATCCAGGATAAAGGTAGGTCTGTCCGTTCTTCGGTCAACTTCCTCAGTTTTTGGAGTAAGGGGCTGAAGTTCAGGGAATATATGTCAGAAGTTTGTTTGGGTATAGCTGTGCCTAAATAAGAAATGGAATTAGGTCGCCATTGAAACGAAAAGTTTGATTTGAGGGAGGCGAGGGTGGCATGTGATAGTGAGAGGTTTAGGGCTTCCGTTTTAGAGATGTTTAGTTTATAATTACTAAGACTACCAAATCTGTCTATTTCGGCTAATATGGAAGGTATGCTGATGTGGGGTTGTGTAACGTAGAGAAGGAGATCGTCGGCATATAAGGAGAGTTTACAGTGTGACGAAGGGGTTTGTATCCCCTGTATATTAGGGTTAGATCTTATGGCCTGTGCTAGGTGCTCAATTACTAGGGCGAACAGGAGGGGGGAGAGAGGACAGCCCTGCCTGGTGCCGTTAGATATCATGAATTTTTCTGATTGGATGCCGTTTACTAATACTGTTGCGGAAGGTGCGGAATAAAGGGACATGATACGTGTCAACATTTTCGGGCCTAGACCCAGTTGGGAAAGGGTTGCTCGGAGGAAAGACCAGCTGACCCTATCGAAGGCCTTCTCTGCGTCGCAGGCGAGAAGGCAAGCAGATATATGGTGACGGTGAGCATATGTGATCAGGTGTATGGTCTTGGTGGTGTTGTCCCTGGCTTCACGGCCAGGAACAAAGCCCACCTGATCTTTATGTATAGTTTGTGGTAGTAGAGGGGAGAGGCGATTTGCAAGGATCTTAGCATACAATTTTAGGTCAACATTTAGAAGGGATATTGGTCTATAATTGGGGCAAATGGAGGGGTCTTTTCCGGGTTTGGGGATGACGACTATCTGGGCTTGGAGTATGGATGGGGACAGGGCAATGTTTTCATCAATGGCATTAAATGCTTTTGCTAGTAGTGGGGATAGTTGCGGGGCAAACGTTTTGTAGAAGCGGGGAGAGAATCCGTCTGGTCCAGGACTCTTGCCGTTCTTAAGATTTTTAATAGCGAATAGAAATTCCTCCTCGGATAGGGAGGTCTCGAGGTCCTCCGCATCCGAAAGAGGGAGAGATGGGAGTGCTGTCTCTTGGATATAGGAGGACAAGTCCTGTGGGGTAGGCCTAATACGTGGATTTTGGGGGGTGAGATTATAGAGTGCGGAATAGTATGTGCGAAATTCCTCAGCAATTGCTGAGTTCTGCATGATTTTACCTTTAACGGGGGAGTTTATTAGCGGTATAGGTCGTCTGGCTTGGCGTGGTTGGAGGGTATGCGCTAGGTGTCTACCACATTTATTGGCTTGTGAGTAATGGTTGAATCTTCCCTTATCTCGGGCGATAAGAGACTTTTAGTAGGAAGAAATTATAGGCAGGGAGTATCGCGTCCGTTGTTGGCGAGTTATCTGATGTGGGATACATGCCTGGATAGAGCATCAGGTTTACAATTCTTGGATCCCGGACGGTATGTGATATGCATTTGAAATTGGTTGAAGAAGAGAGCCCATCTGGCTTGTGGATGGTCCCCTCCTGTTCCAACATGACTGCTCACCAGTGCACAAAGCAAGGTCCATAAAGACATGGATGAGTGAGTTTGGGGTGGAGGAACTTGACTGGCCTGCATGTCAACCTGATAGATCACCTTTGCGATGAATTAGAGCGGAGATTGCGAGCCAGACCTTCTCGTCCAACATCAGTGCCTGACCTCACAAATGCGCTTCAGGATGAATGGTCAAACATTCAACATCCCCATAGACACACTCCTAAACTTTGTGGACAGCCTTTCCAGAACAGTTGAAACTGTTATAGCTGCAAAGGGTGGGCCAACTCAATATTGAACCCTATGGACTAAGACTGGAATGCCAGTGTGCATGTCACTTTTTGGGAATCCTGTGCTATAACCCTGTCTTCCTGACGTTAGTGCCTAATAAACTCTGTTAAACCTTCTAATGTGACTTGCACTCAGTTTTATTTCACCCCACAAGAAGTCAAGGATTTAGCCCTGAGGTTTGAAATGCTAGCCCCCTAAAGCTACTTGGGGGTCTCTAACCACCTCCTGGGTTGCTACTAGGGATGAGCTTCGAGTTCGAGTCGAACTCATGTTCGACTCGAACATTGGCTGTTCGCAAGTTCACCGAACAGCGAACAATTTGGGGTGTTCGCGGCAAATTCGAATGCCGCGGAACACCCTTTAAAAGTCTATGGGAGAAATCAAAAGTGCTAATTTTAAAGGCTAATATGCAAGTTATTGTCATAAAAAGTGTTTGGGGACCTGGGTCCTGCCCCAGGGGACATGGATCAATGCAAAAAAAAGTTTTAAAAACGGCCGTTTTTTCAGGAGCAGTGATTTTAATAATACTTAAAGTCAATCAATAAAAGTGTAATATCCCTTTAAATTTCGTACCTGGGGGGTGTCTATAGTGTGCCTGTAAAGGGGCGCATGTTTCCTGTGTTTAGAACAGTCTGACAGCAAAATGACATTTTGAAGGAAAAAACTCATTTAAAACTACCCGCGGCTATTGCATTGCCGACAATACACATAGAAGTTCATTGATAAAAACGGCATGGGAATTCCCCAAAGGGGAACCCCGAACCAAAATTAAAAAAAAAAAATGACGTGGGGGTCCCCCTAAATTCCATACCAGGCCCTTCAGGTCTGGGATGGATATTAAGGGGAACCCCGGCCAAAATTTAAAAAAAAAAATGACGTGGGGTTCCCCCTAAATTCCATACCAGACCCTTCAGGTCTGGTATGGATTTTAAGGGGAACCCCGCGCCAAAAAAAAAAAAAAAAAAACGGCGTGGGGTCCCCCCAAAAATCCATACCAGACCCTTATCCGAGCACGCAACCTGGCAGGCCGCAGGAAAAGAGGGGGGGACAAGAGTGCGGCCCCCCCTCCCTCCTGAACCGTACCAGGCCACATGCCCTCAACATTGGGAGGGTGCTTTGGGGTAGCCCCCCAAAACACCTTGTCCCCATGTTGATGAGGACAAGGGCCTCATCCTCACAACCCTGGCCGGTGGTTGTGAGGGTTTGCGGGCGGGGGGCTTATCGGAATCTGGAAGCCCCCTTTAACAAGGTGACCCCCAGATCCCGGCCCCCCCCCTGTGTGAAATGGTAAGGGGGTACATAAGTACCCCTACCATTTCACGAAAAAAGTGTCAAAAATGTTAAAAATGACAAGAGACAGTTTTTGACAATTCCTTTATTTAAATGCTTCTTCTTTCTTCTATCTTGCTTCATCTTCTGGTTCTTCTGGCTCTTCTGGTTCTTCTGGTTCTTCCTCCGGCGTTCTCGTCCAGCATCTCCTCCGCGGCGTCTTCTGTCTTCTTCTCCTCGGGCCGCTCCGCACCCATGGCATGGGGGGGAGGCTCCCGCTCTTCTCTTCTTCTCTTCTTCTTTTCTTCTTTTCTTCTTTTCTTCTCTTCTTCTCTTCTTCTTCATTTTCTTCTCCGGGCCGCTCCGCAATCCATGCTGGCATGGAGGGAGGCTCCCGCTGTGTGACGGCGCTCCTCGTCTGACAGTTCTTAAATAACGGAGGGGGGCGGGGCCACCCGGTGACCCCGCCCCCCTCTGACGCACGGTGACTTGACGGGACTTCCCTGTGGCATTCCCCGTGACGTCACAGGGAAGTCCCGTCAAGTCACCGTGCGTCAGAGGGGGGCGGGGTCACCGGGTGGCCCCGCCCCCTCCGTTATTTAAGAACTGTCAGACGAGGAGCGCCGTCACACAGCGGGAGCCTCCCTCCATGCCAGCATGGATTGCGGAGCGGCCCGGAGAAGAAAATGAAGAAGAAGAGAAGAAGAGAAGAAAAGAAGAAAAGAAGAAAAGAAGAAGAGAAGAGCGGGAGCCTCCCCCCCATGCCATGGGTGCGGAGCGGCCCGAGGAGAAGAAGACAGAAGACGCCGCGGAGGAGATGCTGGACGAGAACGCCGGAGGAAGAACCAGAAGAACCAGAAGAGCCAGAAGAACCAGAAGATGAAGCAAGATAGAAGAAAGAAGAAGCATTTAAATAAAGGAATTGTCAAAAACTGTCTCTTGTCATTTTTAACATTTTTGACACTTTTTTCGTGAAATGGTAGGGGTACTTATGTACCCCCTTACCATTTCACACAGGGGGGGGGCCGGGATCTGGGGGTCACCTTGTTAAAGGGGGCTTCCAGATTCCGATAAGCCCCCCGCCCGCAGACCCCCACAACCACCGGCCAGGGTTGTGGGGATGAGGCCCTTGTCCTCATCAACATGGGGACAAGGTGTTTTGGGGGGCTACCCCAAAGCACCCTCCCAATGTTGAGGGCATGTGGCCTGGTACGGTTCAGGAGGGAGGGGGGGCCGCACTCTCGTCCCCCCCTCTTTTCCTGCGGCCTGCCAGGTTGCGTGCTCGGATAAGGGTCTGGTATGGATTTTTGGGGGGACCCCACGCCGTTTTTTTTTTTTTTTTGGCGCGGGGTTCCCCTTAAAATCCATACCAGACCTGAAGGGTCTGGTATGGAATTTAGGGGGAACCCCACGTCATTTTTTTTTTAAATTTTGGCCGGGGTTCCCCTTAATATCCATACCAGACCTGAAGGGCCTGGTATGGAATTTAGGGGGACCCCCACGTCATTTTTTTTTTTTAATTTTGGTTCGGGGTTCCCCTTTGGGGAATTCCCATGCCGTTTTTATCAATGAACTTCTATGTGTATTGTCGGCAATGCAATAGCCGCGGGTAGTTTTAAATGAGTTTTTTCCTTCAAAATGTCATTTTGCTGTCAGACTGTTCTAAACACAGGAAACATGCGCCCCTTTACAGGCACACTATAGACACCCCCCAGGTACGAAATTTAAAGGGATATTACACTTTTATTGTTTGACTTTAAGCATTATTAAAATCACTGCTCCTGAAAAAACGGCCGTTTTTAAAACTTTTTTTTGCATTGATCCATGTCCCCTGGGGCAGGACCCAGGTCCCCAAACACTTTTTATGACAATAACTTGCATATAAGCCTTGAAAATTAGCACTTTTGATTATTCATGTTCGTGTCCCATAGACTTTAACGGTGTTCGCATGTTCGAACGAACTTTTTTCCTGTTCGCATGTTCTGGTGCGAACCGAACAGGGGGGTGTTCGGCTCATCCCTAGTTGCTACATATACATTTATTTATTATGGGTATTTATACTGTATAGTGCCAACAATTTACACAGTGTTTTACACATCAGTCCCTGAGCTTATAATCTATGGTCCCTAGTTCATACTCATACATACACACAGGGGCGTTTCCCTGGGGTGAGTACTATTTAAATTAAGGAATAATTATAAAGCCTGCTGTATTTATTGGTAATTCCTCTTCCATTCCTATGAACTTACTCTTATGCAGATTTAAGAGATCTTTCTGAACAGAGCCCTAACCAGGATATGATGCAGAATGGTTGTGTTTTTTTTTTTTTTTATTATTCAATTGTCAAGCTGCTCAGGTCATCTTACCAGGTTGATTTAACTCTTCTAACACACAGGTTGTGTTAATGAATCTGTATGAGCTATGGAATTAAAGTAAAGGGTCACATGTACAGTGAAAGCAAGACTTCTGTGCAAAATACGGAGCACAATGTAACAATAAATACTTTCCATCCATAAAAAAAAAAAAAAAACATTCCCAAAACCATACACTTGAGTAACCCCTAAAACAAGGGTGGGGGCGGGAGGGAAGTTTCCTCTTCTCCTAAACTTCTTGGAATGATGAAACTACCAATCTGCAAAGACCCTTGCAGCTGCACTTTTTCCATCCTGCCTTCAATCAGGTAAGGACTACGCCCCCCTCCCACCAAACTAACCTAGCTGACCCTTCCTTGACTCTGTTCCTCTCTTAGTCATGCATCCCCCTTCGTCCATTTTCTCCTCCAGGTCTCACTTTTTTTTGGGGGGGCACCTGACAATTAGTCTCAAACACCATTCAAAGACCCTTTATATACTGAGCCATGCTCTAGTCATGTCACTATGTGCATCTTTACACAGAGTCACAGAGCTTGTATCTATTAACCACTTGCCGACCGCCTAATGCAGATATACTGCGGCAGAATGGCACGGGCAGGCAAGATCAGGTACCTGGTACGTGATTGCTTGCCGCGGGCGGGGGGTCTGATCGGACCCCCCCCCCCGTGCCCGAGGCGGTCAGCTTCTGACTGGGAGCATTCAGAGATGAGGGGGAGGCCATCCATTTGTGGCCCCCCCCTCGCGAACGCTCCCAGCCAATCAGATCATTCCCCTGCCTCTGTATAGTACACAGAGGCAGAGGAAATGATGTCACCTCTCCTCGGCTCGGCATTTTCCGTTCCGGCGCCAAGGAGAGAAGACTTCAATGTGAGTGCAAAACACAACACACACAGTAGAACATGCCAGGCACACAATACACCCCCCTTTACCCCCCGATCACCCCCTAATCAACCCCCCCCCGTCACACTGACACCAAGCAGTTTTTTTGATTACTGCATTGGTGTCAGTTTGTGACAGTTAGTGTGGTAGGGCAGTTAGGGTTAGCCCCCTTTAGGTCTAGGGTACCCCCCTAACCCCCCCTAATAAGGTTTTAACCCCTTGATCACCCCCCGTCGCCAGTGTCACTAAGCAATCATTTTTCTGATCACTGTATTAGTGTCGCTGGTGACGCTAGTTAGGGAGGTAAATATTTAGGTTCGCCGTCAGCGTTTTATAGCGTCAGGGATCCCCATATACTATCTAATAAATGTTTTAACCCCTTGATTGCCCCCTAGTTAAACCTTTCACCACTGATCAACCATTATGGGTGATGCTGGTTAGTTCATTTATTTTTTATAGTGTCAGGGCACCCGCCGTTTATTACCAAATAAAGGTTTAGCCCCCTGATCGCCCGGCGGTGATATGCGTTGCCCCAGGCAGCGTCAGATTAGCGCCAGTACCGCTAACACCCACGCACGCCGCATACGCCACCCTTAGTGGTATAGTATCTGAACGGATCGATATCTGATCTGATCAGATCTATACTAGCGTCCCCAGCAGTTTAGGGTTCTCAAAAACGCAGTGTTAGCGGGATCAGCCCAGATACCTGCTAGCACCTGCGTTTTGCCCCTCCGCCCAGCCCAGCCCACCCAAGTGCAGTATCGATCGATCACTGTCACTTAGAAAACACTAAACGCATCATAACTGCAGCGTTCGCAGAGTCAGGCCTGATCCCTGCGATCGCTAACAGTTTTTTTGGTAGCGTTTTGGTGAACTGGCAAGCGCCAGCGGCCTAGTACACCCCGGTCGTAGTCAAACTAGCACTGCAGTAACACTTGGTGACGTGGCGAGTCTCATAAGTGCAGTTCAAGCTGGTGAGGTGGCAAGCACAAGTAGTGTCCCGCTGCCACCAAGAAGAAGACAAACACAGGCCCGTCGTGCCCATAATGCCCTTCCTGCTGCATTCGCCAATCCTAATTGGGAACCCACCACTTCTGCAGCACCCGTACTTCCCCCATTCACATCCCCAACCAAATGCAGTCGGCTGCATGAGAGGCATTTTCTTTATGTCCTCCCGAGTACCCCTACCCAACGAACCCCCCCAAAAAAGATGTCGTGTCTGCAGCAAGCGCGGATATAGGCGTGACACCCGCTATTATTGTCCCTCCTGTCCTGACAATCCTGGTCTTTGCATTGGTGAATGTTTTGAACGCTACCATACACTAGTTAAGTATTAGCGTAGGGTACAGCATTGCACAGACTAGGACACACTTTCACAGGGTCTCCCAAGATGCCATCGCATTTTGAGAGACCCAAACCTGGAACCGGTTACAGTTATAAAAGTTAGTTACAAAAAAAAGTGTGAAAAAAAAATATATAAAAATTTTATTGTTCTCTCTCTCTCTATTCTCTCTCTATTGTTCTGCTCTTTTTTACTGTATTCTATTCTGCAATGTTTTATTGTTATTATGTTTTATCATGTTTGCTTTTCAGGTATGCAATTTTTTATACTTTACTGTTTACTGTGCTTTATTGTTAACCATTTTTTTGTCTTCAGGTACGCCATTTACGACTTTGAGTGGTTATACCAGAATGATGCCTGCAGGTTTAGGCATCATCTTGGTATCATTCTTTTCAGCCAGCGGTGGGCTTTCATGTAAAAGCAATCCTAGCGGCTAATTAGCCTCTAGACTGCTTTTACAAGCAGTGGGAGGGAATACCCCCCCACCATCTTCCATGTTTTTCTCTGGCTCTCCTGTCTCAACAGGGAACCTGAGAATGCAGCCGGTGATTCAGCCAGCTGACCATAGAGCTGATCAGAGACCAGAGTGGCTCCAAACATATCTATGGCCTAAGAAACTGGAAGCTACAAGCATTTCATGACTTAGATTTCGCCGGATGTAAACAGCGCCATTGGGAAATTGGGAAAGCATTTTATCACACCGATCTTGGTGTGGTCAGATGCTTTGAGGGCAGAGGAGAGATCTAGGGTCTAATAATTTTTTCAAAAAAGAGTACCTGTCACTACCTATTGTTATCATAGGGGATATTTACATTCCCTGAGATAACAATAAAAATGATTTAAAAAAAAAAAAAAATGAAAGGAACAGTTTAAAAATAAGATTAAAAAGCAAAAAAAAAAAAAGAAAAAAAAAAAGCACCCCTGTCCCCCACTGCTCTCGTGCTAAGGCGCACTCAAGCGTCGATCTGGCGTCAAATGTAAACAGCAATTGAATCATGCATGTGAGGTATTACCGTGAAGCTCAGATCGAGGGCAGTAATTTTAACAGTAGACCTCCTCTGTAAATCTAAAGTGGTAACCTTTAAAGGCTTTTAAAAATGTATTTAATTTGTTGCCACTGCACGTTTGTGCGCAATTTTAAAGCATGTCATGTTTGGTATCCATGTACTCGGCCTAAGATCATCTTTTTTATGTCATCAAACATTTGGGCAATATAGTGTGTTTCAGTGCATTAAAATTTTAAAAAGTGTGTTTTTCCCCCAAAAAAAGCGTTTGAAAAATCGCTGCGCAAATACTGTGTGAAAAAAAAATGAAACACCCACCATTTTAATCTGTAGGGCATTTGCTTTAAAAAAATATATAATGTTTGGGGGTTCAAAGTAATTTTCTTGCAAAAAAAAATAATTTTTTCATGTAAACAAAAAGTGTCAGAAAGGGCTTTGTCTTCAAGTGGTTAGAAGAGTGGGTGATGTGTGACATAAGCTTCTAAATGTTGTGCATAAAATGCCAGGACAGTTCAAAACCAGTTCAAATGACCCCATTTTGGAAAGTAGACACCCCAAGCTATTTGCTGAGAGGCATGTCGAGTCCATGGAATATTTTATATTGTGACACAAGTTGCGGGAAAGAGACACTTTTTTTTTTGCACAAAGTTGTCACTAAATGATATATTGCTCAAACATGCCATGGGAATATGTGGAATTGCACCCCAAAATACATTCTGTTGCTTCTCCTGAGTACGGGGATACCACATGTGTGAGACTTTTTGGGAGCCTAGCCGCATACGGGACCCCGAAAACCAAGCACCGCCTTCAGGCTTTCTAAGGGCATAAATTTTTGATTTCACTCTTCACTGCCTATCACAGTTTCGGAGGCCATGGAATGCCCAGGTGGCACAAGCCCCCCCCCCAAATGACCCCATTTTGGAAAGTAGACACCCCAAGCTATTTGCTGAGAGGTATAGTGAGTATTTTGCAGACCTCACTTTTTGTCACAAAGTTTTGAAAATTGAAAAAAGAAGAAAAATTTTTTTTCTTGTCTTTCTTCATTTTCAAAAACAAATGGGAGCTGCAAAATACTCATCATGCCTCTCAGCAAATAGCTTGGGGTGTCTACTTTCCAAAATGGGGTCATTTGGGAGGGTTTGTGCCACCTGGGCATTCCATGGCCTCCGAAACTGTGATAGGCAGTGAAGATTGAAATAAAAAATTTACACCCTTAGAAATCCTGAAGGCGGTGATTGATTTTTGGGGCCCCGTACGCGGCTAGGCTCCCAAAAAGTCCCACACATGTGGTATCCCCGTACTCAGGAGAAGCAGCTAAATATATTTTGGGGTGCAATTCCACATATGCCCATGGCCTGTGTGAGCAATATATCATTTAGTGACAACTTGGTGCAAAAAAAAAAAAAAATTGTCACTTTCCCGCAACTTGTGTCAAAATATAAAATATTCCATGGACTCACCATGCCTCTCAGCAAATAGCTTGGGGTGTCTACTTTCCAAAATGGGGTCATTTGGGGGGGTTTTGTGCCATCTGGGCATTTTATGGCCTTCAAAACTGTGATAGGTAGTGAGGAGTAAAATAAAAAATTTACGCCCTTAGAAATCCTGAAGGCGGTGATTGGTTTTTGGGGCCCCGTATGCGGCTAGGCTCCCAAAAAGTCCCACACGTGGTATCCCCGCACTCAGGAGAAGCAGCTGAATATATTTTGGGGTGCAATTCCACATATGCCCATGGCCTGTGTGAGCAATATATCATTTAGTGACAACTTTTGTAATTTTTTTTTGTCATTATTCAATCACTTGGGACAAAAAAATAATATTCAGTGGGCTCAACATGCCTCTCAGCAATTTCCTTGGGGTGTCTACTTTCCAAAATGGGGTCATTTGGGGGGGTTTTGTACCGCCCTGCCATTTTAGCACCTCAAGAAATGACATAGGCAGTCATAAACTAAAATACCTCCAGAAAATGTACCCTAGTTTGTAGACGCTATAACTTTTGCGCAAACCAATAAATATACACTTATTGACATTTTTTTTACCAAAGACATGTGGCCAAATACATTTTGGCCTAAATGTATGACTAAAATTGAGTTTATTGGATTTTTTTTATAACAAAAAGTAGAAAATATTATTTTTTTTCAAAATTTTCGGTCTTTTTCCGTTTATAGCGCAAAAAATAAAAACCGCAGAGGTGATCAAATACCATCAAAAGAAAGCTCTATTTGTGGGAAGAAAAGGACGCAAATTTTGTTAGGGTACAGCATTGCATGACCGCGCAATTAGCAGTTAAAATGATGCAGTGCCAAATTGTAAAAAGTGCTCTGGTCAGGAAGGGGGGAAATCCTTCCGGGGCTGAAGTGGTGAAAATTAGGGATGAACTTTGGGCTCAGGTTGATGGCGAGTCTGACCCGGAAATGCCACCAGCAAAACTCCGATGAGAGCTGCGACCGTGTGTATGCTCCTTCGGTCTTTTGCTGGCGGAATTCCAGCCAGCAAAAGATTGAGAGCTTGTTCTCTATTTTTCGGTCGGGAAAAGTTCCTGTCCAAAAATACGTTCGTCTGTATGCAATTCGGACACGCAAAAAAATCACGTGTGCTCGGAAACAATTTGAGGCATGCTCGGAAGCATTGAACTTCATTTTCTTGGCTCGTCATAGTGTTGTATGTCACCGCGTTCTTGGCGGTCGAAAGTTCAGAGAACTTTTATGTGACCGTGTGTATGCAAGGCAAGCTTGAGCAGAATTCCGTCAGAAAAACCATCCAAGTTTTTTCGACGGAAATTCCGTTTGTGTGTATGCGGCTTTGCAGATTCTGGCATCATACCCCACCCTTCCCAAAAGACGTCCCTGGCTTGAGCCCTTGATCTCTTCAACTTTTTACAATAAAGGACTTTTTTTCACATTTATAATTTTTATTTATTTCTTCAGTAACAAGAACATATAATCATGACAATCAACAATTCTCTAATGAAGTTTCTTATCAGTAAATACTAAAAAGTACATACATTTAAAAGTAAGTAAACAATGGTAATAAGGTAACAAGGTGATATCATGCTTAACATATCTTAAGATCTCATCTTAAGATATCTTGGTCTCGCTTACCCCAATTGGGTTCAAACTGTAAGCAGAGACCAGTTATCAAGCTGATACTTTCAATATGGAAGAGATCATTTACTCCTTAAATTTTACATGAAGCTTAGTTTTAATGGTTACAGTTCTTTAGGTAGTTAGAAGCTCTGGGGTGGTCCATCCAAATTTGCCAATTATTTATATATGCTAACATCAGCTCATATTGTGCTTGAATATGCAGTCTAATGCCCCGTACACACGGTCGGATTTTCCGATGGACAAAGTTGGACAGCAGGAGATAAAATTTTCCGACAACAAAATACGATCGCGTCAATTCCGACCGTGTGTGGCCTGTTCCGACGCACAAAGTGCCACGCATGCTCAGAAGAAATTCCGACACGGGACAGCTCGTTCTGGTAAACTTAGCGTTCGCAATAGATACAGCACTTTCGTCACGCTGCAATGTAAAAAATGGTTTAATACAGCGCACTCTCTTCTTCTTTATAATGTGACAAGAATTAAGTCGTTTTGCTGCTCATATTCACACACACTTCTCACAAACTTTTATTTGTGTTTTTTTAGTGGGATTCCCTCAATATATTGTTATTAGTTGTCACATCTGACAGTTTTATATTTTTTATGTTTTTTTTTTTTGTTTTTAAGCCTTTTTTTTTTTAATGTTTGGATTTTTTCCAAGGCTGATCTTTGTTCAATGTTATTTTTATTTTTACTCCAGAATATTTTTGTGTGTGTTTTGTGTATCAAGTTACCCCAACACCATTATTATCTTTTATTATTTAATCTCCAGGAGATTGTTTGTTGTTGGTGACCCTTGTTCATTTCACATTGTATATTAGAAATGTACCTGAATCCTCACAAACAAACCATCATTTTTGAAGTAAAACACATAGGAGAGTATAATTCAAAACAAAAATCCTTTATTAAGGGCTCAGAACCAAACAAAGAGGAAGGCAACACTGGATCAACATGAGAAATTAGCAAAGCCTGGGACCCCCACGGCAGACATCAATTCTTAAACCTCAAAACTGGTGGCCTGAGGAGTCCATATGTAAGGGAGGGCAGTCTGGTCCGGGATTCACAGAGATCCGGATAGCAGCAGATGACATCTGTGTCCCCAGGCTGTGGTACCACAAGAGGCTGCATCTTTTGGCCGACCAGACTGGATCCAGGGCAATCACTCTCTGGTCTTCCTTTCACACTTCCTTCCGGGCTGTGGCTGTGCAGTTGGAGATGTGGCAGGAGGAGGAGTAGGACCTGGAGGAGGAGGAGGACTGGGGGGACCTGGAGGAGGACTGGGAGGACCTGGAGGAGAGGGAGGAGGAGGACCTGCAGGAGGAGGAGGAGGACCATCCCAAAGCTGTGTGTGAGGTGTAATTTGGCCCCTCATACCTTTCTCCAGAGCCTCTGATATGAGGGCCTCACACATGGCTTTTTGGCCCTCCTCCATCCTCTGCATTTTATATGCTATGAATGCAGCAATGCTCTCCTGCCTGGTGTGGGGTGCTCCCAGGACCTCTGTAGCCCTCCAAAAGAATCTGATAGCCGCCTCCTCTAGGGCACTCCTCCTACTGCCACTTTCTGTTTTCAGGGGGGGTGGAGGGACCTGCAGATCAGCCAGCCGGCTCGGCCCAGGCACCTCCTGGCTGAGACTTCCCTGTGTATGAAAAAGGACATGGTTTTAGTTTTTGCATCATCAATCACAATCCTAAATTAGTACTCCCAACTAACATCTAGTTAACATCATTGATTGGACAAGCAGAAATATTTAGAGGAATGCTATACCTGGCTCAATCTGGGCTCCTCCACATGTGGCCTGGAAGGCCCAGGTTGGGCGTCAGAAGCCTCAGCCGGGGGGGAAGGAAGCGTGGAAGGAAGACTGGAGAGGGATGGCCTGGGTTCAGTCTGGCCTGCCAGAAAGTGCAGCCTGTCGTAGTACAACATCCTAGGGACATAGATGTCATCTGCTGCTCCAGATCTCTGCGAATCCTGGACTTTCTTGCGCTCCCTCAGATATGTGCTCCTCAGGCCACCAATGAAAATCTTTAAATAAGTGATGTCTGCCGTGGGGATCACCTGCTTCACAATTTCACACAATTGCTCCAGTGCTGCCTTCCTCTTTGCTTGGTTCTTGAAATGGGGGTGGGTAATCTCCCACAGACAGGGCAGCTCACTTAGCATATCAATGAATAGTGACATGAAGTCAGTATCTCTCATTAAGATATTCATGTTCACTGCAAGACACAACACAAGACAAAGCCTAATGTCAGACAAAACTCTCCTAATCTTGGTACAATATAGGCCTCAATCTAGAAGCAGTATAGGCACAAGTTTGTCTCTTACCTTCGTTCTTACGATCGGCGCGTCCAATGCTCCTTCCTCCGCTCACAGATCGTACGTAATACGCACGCGTGTTACGCTTTATACACACTGCGCATGCGTGTAACTCCGCCCGCCCCTGACGTTCTTTCTAGTGTATTCCCCGCCCCTTTTCGTTCGGCGCAGTGGGTGAAGAGCATGATGGCAGAGTTACAGCAGGTGCATGCTAATTATAGCAACGAGGAGGAGGAGGAGGAAAGGCCGGATCCAGGCACGTCCCGATCCAGAAGGAGACGTTTTAAGGCCACAAATATGTCGTTTGGGGAGATGTTGGAGATGGTACACATCATGAGGAAGTCCGACTATGACGGAAAATATGGGCCTTACCCCAACCCCAACATCCGAAAGGCAAAAATCATTGGTAAAGTGGTCAGGAGTCTAGAGCGGAATTTCGGGGTACGAAGGTCTAAAGATCAGCTCAGGAAGCGGTGGTCGGACCTGAAGTTGAGAGAGCCAGAGCAGTACCGAAAGATCCGGAGAGTGCTGCAAAAAAGTAAGTAGTTGTGCTGTGTTCCTATTCTTTCTGTCTTTATTCCGTTCGTTCTGCTCCATATGCTTTTATTAATTGTAACGTTTAAAAGGGCAACTTTAATGTTCATGGGCCCATTATTCGTTCGTATCAAACATTTTTATTTCGGCCTCTAGAACACCATTGTTTAGGCCATATGCATTTTCCCACATTTTTTTGGGCCTACTTGGATGCCAAAGATTTGTTTGTGTAGATGGGTTTGTTACTAGAATGAAATGACAACTAGATTGTGTGTAAGGAGAGGACACTGAGCAGTTGTTTTCACATCTGGACACTGGAGCACTAGTGTGGGACCCCAGAACACCATTTTTATTAGGGGGGGCACACAGGTGCTCCAGTGTATACTATAGGGGGGGCTACATCTGTGAAGCTTGTACCAAACATGTAAAGTATTGCAGCTTGACAAAGGGCAATTAAAAAAATATACATCTTGGAACTCTGCTAAAATAGACAATTGTACCCCACTTCCAAGCAATGTTTCCTATTTCTAGTTCGGCCATCAAATATCTGTGTGCTAATTATACCATTTTTGTTTTACATAGGGGAGAAAAGACTCGGAGGACACCCCTCATCCCAGGAGACCAGACACCCCACCTATGGAAGAAGGTGAAATACCCCCAAACGAAGAAGAAGAGCAGGGGGAAGAAGAAGACGTGGTGGAGATTGGCACCACAACAGGTGAGTGTCTGCGACCACAGGCTCAGGTAAAAGAGATGGATGGTGGCAGATTTTTGAGACCTTTTTTTTGTTCTTTATCTCTTTTTAGGTGATCGTGATGTGAGGGATCCTGAACGCTTTACTTCAGAAAGTGCCCAGATACTTATCGGGGAGATCATGGGGTGTAATCTCCAATTGCAAAACATCCAGAACCAAATCAGTGATGTTATTAAAAAAAATAATAACATCATTGATGTTTTGGGGCGAATTTAAACCCCACAAAATCACCTGTTTTATTATTGTGGTCCAATCTTCCAAAATTTTTTAAAATGTTTAGAAAAGCCAAATTTGGAGGATGCACACAGTGTGCCAACATGTGCTATCTGCCATCACGGGAGATCAATGGACGCGTTTTGGGGGTGCAACACCTTCCTCAATTATAAAGTCGCATTGAGGAAAGGCTTGCTCCCCCAAAACACGTCCCTTGATCCCCCCTGATGGCAGATAGCACATGTTGACATTCGTAAATTGGTGTGCATCTTCCAAATTTGGCTTTTCCAGGGGTGATTTCCCCCCATCTGAACGCTAGATCAAACCCAGTTCCTAAATACTGATGTCTGATCTAGCCTTCAGGTTTTACCTAATGTGAACTTTGTAAGTTCAAGTTTTTTGGCTTTCTTGTTGGTTTTACACAGGCCTGTTTTATCTGAAATGGATATTTTTATTTTTCATAATGCTACTGCAAACATTGTTATACAACAAACATGTTGGTTTGTTTTAAAAACCTTTGGTAAATGCGCATGTGATTGTGCAGGTATAAAAAAGTGCCTTATTCAAGAATGTGTGGATTATTGTCTCAACACTACAACACTTTTGGGGTGATGTAATTGTTGTTTTATGCACAAATGGGGGTTATTTCCTAAGGGCAAATCCTCTTTGCACTACAAGTGCAGGTTCAGTGCAGTTGCAAGTGCACTTGTAGTGAAATGTGTTTTTGCATTTAGGAAGTACCAGCCAACACTATTCTTTATATGGTTACCCAATCACGACATTTTCTGCACTCAACACATTTCTGTCAGGGTCAGCTAAAACAAACACAAGCAGTAAATGTCCACCAAGAATTTCTTTTGGTTGTTTTTTATTTGAAAAAGGTGTCACAGATTGTCTGGCATATTGATAGCCCCCCTACCCGCAAAGAACTCCAGGTATCGTAACCGGACATCACGGGCATTCAGGGAGGGCAAGCCAGGACGGCCGCTTTCAAGTGCCGTCATTGTGGATGTATTTGGGATTCCGGCCTCAGGCCCAACTGAGCCAGCATAGTTGGCTGAATGTTTTTGTAGAAAATTATGGAGAACACAGCAGGAAAGTATTATATGGTTCAGTTTATACTCCGCCATATGGATGGGTGTCATAAATAATCGGAACCGGCTGGCCAGGATTCCAAATGTGTTCTCCACCACTCTTCGGGCTCTGGCCAGCCGGTAATTAAAAACCCTCTGTTCCGGGGTGAGGGTCCTCATCGGGAATGGCCGCATCAGGTGGTCCCCCAGCGCAAATGCTTCATCAGCAACGAACACAAATGGGAGACCTTCAACATTGTCCTCTGGAGGTGGCAAGTCCAAGCTGCCATTCTGGAGACGCCTGTAGAACTCCGTCTGGGCGATCACTCCACCATCGGACATCCGGCCATTCTTCCCTACGTCCACATACAAGAAGTCGTAATTAGCCGACACCACCACCAACATCACTATACTATTAAACCCCTTGTAATTATAATAGTACGACCCCGAGTTGGGTGGTGGGACGATGTGGAAGTGTTTCCCATCAATTGCCCCTCCGCAGTTCGGAAAGTCCCACCGCTGGGCAAAGTGGGAGGCCACAGTCTGCCATTCCTGTGGCGTGGAAGGAAACTGTTGAGGAAAAAACAATAAACATTACTATTTTTTCACAGAAACCTGGCAAGCAGATTAGACACAAACATTATGGGTCAACCTCCAGATAGCATTTATTAAGGGGAATTTAACAACAACAAAGTATAAGGTACACCTATCATATTCCCCCTCCCCCCCTCATGGGCCATTTCTAACATTATAGGGGGGGGAACTCTTGGACAGGTAACCCTCTTCACTTCATTAAGAGATGAATGCCTAAATACAGGGTATTACTTGGAACAGCCCCTCCTTAGTTACACTATTGGCAGACCACTGGACAGGTAAGAAGTGTCATAATACAAAGATATAAATACACACTGTACACATTTGAGCACATTTGGACATTCTGCTAATACCTATCAATATAATAATAGGATACAAAAACTTTAAACAGTACCATTGGAAAGTATACAGGCAGGCCCTTGCACTACATGCTTTGGGGAATTCATCCATACATCTGACCAGTAAAGAGATGGGTATAGTGTGTATGGGTTTGGCAAAGTCAGCAGATAGATGATTGAGGATAGAGAATTGTGATCAGCTGACTTAGCAGTTGGGGGAGGGAGGGTTACTAAAAGTTATTTGGGGACACCACAAAAAAAAAGCCTCTGGCCCTCTGCCTGAATTTAAATCAAAAATAACATTTCCAAACATTTTAGGGGGTGTTTGGGGTAAAGCACTACTATGGAGCTGATAAAATACATTGTTAAGTGACTACATGAGGTGAATATAGGGCAGGAGACACCATGCTGGGGAGGTTATTGAAGGGCATATGTATGAAGGACCTAAAATAATAATTACATAAAAATCCAGCATGCATGAGAACAAAGGGGACATTCACAGCATATTACAATCATGGTAATTAGGGAATGAGGGAAGAAATACAATATATTATCAAACATTAAATACAATAAAATGGGATATAAAAGGATAAAAATCTTACCTTCATATACTCCTTCTGCAGGACCTGGATGATGGCAGAACAGGTCTCTGGGATAATGATCCCCAGAGCCTGGGGGGAGATGCCTGTCGAGAACTTCAAGTCCTGCAGACTTCTCCCTGTGGCCAAATACCGCAAGGTAGCGACCAACCTCTGCTCCGGAGTGATGGCTTGCCTCATGCAGGTATCCTGCCTGCTGATATAGGGGGTCAGCGAAGCCAACAAACGGTGAAATACGGGGTCCGTCATCCTGAGAAAGTTCCTGAAATCATCAGGATTATTCTCACGGATCTCACGGAGCAAAGGCATATGACAGAACTGGTCACGCTGAAGCAACCAATTCTTGGTCCATGAACTCCTCCCCACCCTGTTCATGGACTGGACTTGTGTCAAGGTCAGGACCCCAACACCAAGCCCCCACACAGCACGAACTCTACGAGGAGTACGCATACGAAACATGGCTAGAAAACGGTCGGCTGCTCAGAACGAAGTAACAGAACGCACTGAAGAACAGCAAGGCCTGTGAAGAGCGACCTGAAAAACAGCAACGACAAGATCGCACAGAGAACTCCAATACGAACTGACTGCACGCACTGAAGAGCAGATACAAACCCACAAGCACAAACTGAACGGCAGAAAACGATCTGAAAGCCACGAGTCTGAAAAAGCGCGAATCGTCTCTCACCAAACTTTTACTAACACGAGATTAGCAAAAGGAGCCCAAAGGGTGCCGCGCTTGGTTCTGAACCGGCCTTTTCTAGTCTCGTCGTACGTGGTGTACGTCACCGCGTTGTTGGCGATCGGAAATTCCGACAACTTTGTGCGACCGTGTGTAGGCAAAACAAGTTTGAGCCAACATCCGTCGGAAAAAATCCGAGGATTTTGTTGTCGGAATGTCCGAACAAAGTCCGACCGTGTGTACGGGACATAATAACAACATGTGATAGGACAATAAGGACTTTTTTCTTTATAAATGAGTATAGGGGGCTTCCAGATTCTAATAAGCCCTCACATATGTACATATAGAGAGCACCTTTTCCAGTTAAAAGCAAAGCAATGTTGTCCCAAAATACTTTTTTTTTTTTAATCTTTTTGTCGGGTCCCTCAAAACATTCTATGTCAGACCTCTATCTAAGATAAGGGACTGTAACGGACACCATTTTTTATTTTTGTTTTGCTTTTTGTTTTTTGCCCTCTTCCCTCTGAACAGTATTTTTTTTTTTTTCATTTGTACATTTTTTTTTTTTTAAATACAAATAGAGATGGGCCGAACAACCCCCAAACAGCGAACTCCATTGAAGTCTATGGGAGCCGAACATGAAAAATGAAGTGCCCATTTTGAATGCTTATATTCAAGTACAGTCAGGTCCATAAATATCGGGGACATCGACACAATTCTAATCTTTTTGGTGCTATACACCACCACCATTGATTTGAAATGAAACAAACAAGATGTGCTTTAACTGCAGACTTTCAGCTTTAATCTGAGGGTATTTACATCCAAATCAGGTGAACGGTGTAGGAATTACAACAGTTTGTATATGTGCCTCCCACTTTTTAAGGGACCAAAAGGAATGGGACAGATTAACAATCATCCATCAAACTTTCACTTTTTAATCCTTGGTTGCAAATCCTTTGAAGTCAATTACAGCCTGAAGTCTGGAATGCATAGACATCATCAGACGCTGGGTGTCATCCCTGGTGATGCTCTGCCAGGCCTCTACTGCAACTGTCTTCAGTTCCTGCTTGTTCTTGGGGCATTTTCCCTTCAGTTTTGTCTTCAGCAAGTGAAATGCATGCTCAATCAGATTCAGCTCAGGTGATTGACTTGGCCATTGCATAACACTCCTCTTCTTTCCCTTAAAAAAATTCTTTGGTTGCTTTCGCTGTATGCTTCGGGTCATTGTCCATCTGCACGCTGAAGCGCCATCCAATTAGTTCTGAAGCATTTTTGCTGAAAATGAGCAGATAATATTGCCTGAAACACTTCAGAATTCATCCTGCTGCTTTTGCCAGCAGTCACATCATCAATAAATAGAAGAGAACCAGTTCCATTGGCAGCCATACATGCCCACGCCATGATACTACCACCACCATGCTTCACTGATGAGGTGGTATGCTTTGGATCATGAGCAGTTCCTTTCCTTCTCCATACTCTTCTCTTCCCATCACTCTGGTACAAGTTGATCTTGGTCTTATCTGTCCATAGGATGTTGTTCCAGAACTGTGAAGGCTTTTTTAGATGTTGTTTGGCAAACTCTAATCTGGCCTTCCTGTTTTTGAGGCTCGCTGATGGTTTACATCTTGTGGTGAACCCTCTGTATTCACTCTGGTGAAGTCTTCTCTTGATTGTTGACTTTGACACACATACACCTACCTCCTGGAGAGTGTTCTTGATCTGGCCAACTGTTGTGAAGGGTGTTTTCTTCACCAGGGAAAGAATTCTTCAGTCATCCACCACAGTTGTTTTCCGTGGTCTTCCGGGTCTTTTGGTGTTGCTGAGCTCACCGGTGCGTTCTTTCTTTTTAAGAATGTTCCAAACATTTGGCCACACCTAATGTTTTTGCTATCTCTCTGATGGGTTTGTTTTGTTTTTTCAGCCTAATGATGGCTTGCTTCACTGATAGTGACAGCTCTTTGGATCTCATATTGAGAGTTGACAGCAACAGATTCAAAATGCAAATAGCACACTTGAAATGAACTCTGGACCTTTTATCTGCTCCTTGTAAATGGGGGTGGGAGGCACATATACAAACTGTTGTAATTCCTACACCGTTCACCTGATTTGGATGTAAATACCCTCAAATTAAAGCTGCAAGTCTGTTTCTTGTTTGTTTCATTTCAGATCCATTGTGGTGGTGTATAGAGCCAAAAAGATTAGAATTGTGTCAATGTCCCGATATTTATGGACCTGACTGTAATAGGCCAAAAAAAGGTGTATGGGGGTCTGGGTACTGCCCTGGGGGACATGTATCAATGCAAACTTTTTTCTTAAACGATCGCGCGAGCACCCCCCACACCCAAATGCCCCTTGTGCCCATGTTGATGGGGACAAGGGTTTCTTCCACACAACCCTTAGCAGAGGTTGTGGGGGTCTGCAGGCAGGGGACTTATTGGAATCTGGAAGCCCTCTTTAAGAAAGGGCACCACCCCCTTGTGATGTCACTGACCCAGCATGCACTGGTTGGTGATGTCACAAGGGGGCAGTGCAAGCCAGCCATTTGAGGGTTTGCCAGTTTGCCTAGCAAGTGGGCTGGCAGGTAGTGGGCACCTCTTAAATTCTGTGGGTCATGCCAGCAGGGGGTAGTCGGGTGGAAGATGGAGAAAGGAGTGCTGCGGAGGCTGTCGGTGGCCCTTGAGGGTGTCCACATGGGAGCAGGTGTGAGTACAGTGGGAGAGAGTCAGAACATCCAGGAGTTCTCCAGGAGAAGATAGCCATGTGGGCTGGTGAGTGTGCAGTCTGGGAGGACTGTGAAGAAGTAGTCAGGTGGGCTAGTGAAAGGGACAGCTGCAGCGAGGCGGGCTGGCAGTGCCTGAAGAGATGATGATGGGATCAGTAGCCATAGGGACTTAAGCTGGACACTGTATTCTTCTACACAACCCAAGGGGCCCGGGGTCCTTGCCTGTAAAGGGCTTTTGCTACAAGATCTGAGTGTTGCCTTTTTACCAGATCAAATATCAGTGTGCCAGCTAGGATCTCTGCATATAAACTGTATAAACTATTTAAACCATAATACCCCGACTCCCTATCCAAGTTTCATTCCCTCAATAAAAATACAAAAACAAGCACTGGACTGTTTTCTGTCTCTGGGAGCCTGTGAAAATTTGATGTGCAGGGTGGGGGATCCCAGTTCATCAGCGGCTCCTACGTGGGGTGGACTACATATGTATTAGGTGGTCATAAACAGGTTATTTTTTGTAATTCATATCTGCCTAGAGTTCAAGACATTTGAGGACATACTTCCTTTACCGGTCTAAGTAAGCACCTAGGTAAGGGGTCTACAGGGGCTCCCGAGCCACAGGTTGGACATCAAAGGTCTATGTTCTACATTTGTAGACAAATCTAATTTTTGTAGATTTTTTTTTTTTTTCAGCCAGCTCTAGAACTTGCAATCATTCATTAATCTTCTCTAAGCAATCCGAAGATATGTTGTTTCAATTGTCAAGACAACACGGCGATTTGTACTTCTACCTGTCGATGGCTTGAAGGCAAAAGAGCTAATTACGGCTACCTGCACCACAAAGGCAACAGAGGATGAGCTACCTGCGCCATAGGAACATGTCACAGACGCTCCGAGGGTATTTCTGTTCATCAACTTTCCTCCCGTTCAAATTAATGCGGTGAAATTACCGCAGGTTGACAAGTCTGAGCTGTGTTTGTCTGCTTAACCCGGAGAAAGAAGAAAAATTCCCAGAGGGCTTGGATGTGACAGGCATCTTATAGAAAGGAATATTTGTCAACCGCATCTCATTTTAAATGTTGACAAATTTGTGGTTGCAGCAAAATAGAGAGAAGAGAGTATTTACAGCTCAATGGCGGCGTGACAGCTCGGAGGCCAAGTTGACGAGGTAGCCGAATGTGTCATTCAACGTCCAATGAAGAACAATTACTATATTGTTGTGAGGTCAGCCCCATGTATAGGCAGCGTGGAAAATGGGAACTCCAATGGAACAACTTTAAATGGAAACAATCAAATGTTTTTAGGGAATGTTTATTTAGCATTACTGTAAATGGGTTAAAGAAGTAAAGCTCCATTATTGATGGGGAAAAAAAAAAAAAACAAGAAAATTAACCCTCTTCAATTTAGTTACATACGTTTCAAGGATTTTATCAAACTTCTTACCTGTTTCTGTTCCTTGGATACATGGCAGGCCTGTGGTCATAAGGAAAAATGTACCAGTCGCACTTCACTCTTAGCTCCTCTTGCTGTATTTATTAGTTATCAACAAAATTACTGCATACACCATTGTCTCCACCTGGGAACTAACTTTCCTTGACGCGTTTTACCTGTAGCACCCTCTAGTGTGCTACTAGTGTTAGGTAAATTTAAATGTATGCCTCATGGTAAGTCTGCAATTAGGTCAGGTTACTGCAGGTCAGGCTAGATGGCTCTACATTGCAGGTCTCTGGTACCCCCCCGGGTCTAGAAGCTGGTAGAGGCTTCTGGAAGTTAGTGAGCTGAGGCCAGGCGGTCCTGATCTGCATTCTTAGGCGAGTCTGACCAATCCCCTGGCAAAATGTGCTGGCAGGGTGGATGGATCACACCTTAAATGTGGGAGAGCTTAGCCAGTAGAGATGGGCTGAACACCTCCCTGCTTGGTTCGTAGCAGAACTCCTGAACAGGGGAAAAGTTCTAACCAGAACGGCAAACCCCATTGAAGTCTATGGGAGCCGAACAGAAAAATCAAAAGTGCCCATTTTGAAGGCTTATAGGCAAGTAATTGGCCATAAAATGGGTATGGGGGTCTGGGTACTGCCCTGGGGGACATGTATCAATGCAAAAAAAAGTCTGGTATGGATTTTAAAGGGTAACCCCACACCAAATATTTTTTTTTGGCTTGGGGTTCCCCACAAAATCCATACCAGACTCTTATCCGGGCATGCAGCCTGGCAGGTCAGGAAAGGGGGGATAAGCGAGTGCCCCCCCGAAACTATACCAGGCCACGTGCCCTCAACATGGAGGACTGGGTGCTTTGGGACCCCAAAACACCTTGTCCCCATGTTGATGGGGACAAGGGCCTCATCCCCACAACTGTGGGGTTGTGGGAGTCTGTGGTTGGGGGGCTTATCAGAATCTGGATGCCCCCTTTAACACGGGAGCACCCAGATCCCTGCCCCCCTAGTACCCCTACCCAATCATCAAAAAAAACACACACACAGTTTTTGACAATTCCGTTATTTTAAAAAACAAATAAAAATAGTGTCCCCCGATGTAAATACATCATCAATCATGCTGCCCGCCTCACCAGAAAAATTAAATTAAAAACGCTCCCACCGACATGAAGGCTGCCTACCTACACCAGGCTCCTCTGTTTGACAGTTCTTATATAGGCAAGGGGTGGGGCCATCTGACTACATTACCTGGTGGCACCATCCCCTTCTGATGTCACGGACTGGTGCATGCTGGGTGAGCAATGTCACAAGGGGTGGTGCCACCAGGTGACGTAGCCAGGTGGCCCCACCCCTTACCTATATAAGAACTATCAAATGATTCTTACACGCTGGTACCTGGTACCTTCACGTCTTGCCAAATTCTATCCGCAAATGTCGCCTCTTTGCTTTAGAGGCTGCGGTCTTGTAGGGACTCTTTTACACATACTATGGGAATGCTCTAAAATCAGAATGTATTGGAACAAGATCTTCTCCCTTATCCGCAGAACATGCGGTTGTACTCTGAAACGAGATCCAACTATTGCTTTGCTTAATGGTCCCATTCCTAAAATTTCCAAACATACCCAGAAGCTGATCCAGTTTATTCTAGTGGGGGCCAAAATGACCATCACCCGGTCCTGGAAATCACCGAAAGTGTCCATTCGGTTAGCCAAACAAAAAATTACTTGGATCATGCTGCAAGAAAAAATAGCCAACACTATTCTAGATACCCTAGACAAATTCAAAATTATTTGGGAACCCTGGGCAAATCTAGTGGGGCACCCTCTGTATGTGTGATCGATAGTTCATAAGAATGGCTCATAGTTGGAGGGCTCTCAATCTCTCTCTCTTAGGGGTCTCCTGTGCACTTCCTTCCCATCACTCCTGACGATCAGCTACTCCTTTCGCCCCCTCTATCCCTTCTGTTCCTCCTAAATTCTTTCTTTCCCCCTTTCACTCTTCTGCCTTCTCCCTATTTTAATACTGGTCCCTCAGGCTCTCGGTACTCTCTATTACCTTGGTTATTAGCCTCAAGGAGGCTCTCAGGGCAGATTCTCAAACGTAATACCCCCCTACTCCCCAAGCATAACATGCTTCGGTCCGGATCAACCGGCCAAAGTTCAATCCACCTTGAGAGGTTGACTGACCAGTTAGCTTTTTTGATTAAAGTAATGATTGTATAAATACGTTATTAACATGGTATTCAATTGTCATATAGATACAAGCTCCCTTCAGTTTTCTCCTTTTTATTATTTTTCCGGTTTCTAAAGTTGTGTATCTATATCCTAGACATTTTTCCACATGTTAGTAGCGAGGTGGGCTCGGGGATTCCCGGTTCATCAGAGCAGTTAGTTCCCAGAAGGGGCTCTGGTGCCGAGATTCCCAGCGCCCATAGCAACGTATTTGTTTATGTTACAAGTCTATGACTATTCAAAATTTAATGTTGACATTCTGTATAACCGCTGTACCACTTTTATAATTTGTACTCGATGAGCGTTGTGCTCCTCTTTCTCTCTCTTGATTGATGTATTTTTTCAATAACTTAATAAACTTTACTTTAAAAAAAAAAAAGAACTATCAAATGGCAGAGTCTGGTCTGCAGTAGGCAGTGGACCTTCATGTCAGCGTGAGCAGTTTTAATTATTTCTTATTTTTTTGGGTTTTTGCATAATTGATGATGGATTTACATTGGGGGACACTATTTTTTTATTTTTTAATAAAGTAATTGTCAAAGACTGTGTGTGTTTTTATTGCTTTTTTTGCCACTCTTTTGGTGAATGGGTAGGGCTATGTACCCCATACTCATTGACATGGGGGGGCGGGATCTGGAGGCCCCCTTGTTAAAGGGGGTTTCCAGACTCTGATAAGCCCCCCCCCGCAGATCCCCTCAACCACAGGCTATGGTTGTGAAGATGAGGCCCCTGTCCGCACAAAGTGCTTTGGGGTGGGGGGGCAGAGCCCCTCTGCCCCAAAGCACCCACCCCCCCATGTTGAGGGCATGTGACCTGGTATGGTTCAGGAGGGGGGGATGCTTGCTTGTCCCCGTCTTTCCTTACCTGCCAGGCTGCATGCCCGGATAAGGGTTTGGTATGGATTGGGGGGGCTCCACACAGTTTTTTTCTTTTTTTTCAACCGGCAATTTTTTTTTTATTCAGCTGGAAACCCATTGACAGCTGATGACTCATCGGTTGTTAAGAAAGCTGTGGCTGGCTTCCTGACCCCGCTCCTTAACAACCAGCTTATACTGCACCCTGGTTGGGCAAAGCTTAGTCCAATCAGGGCACAAAATGCTCTGTGCAGCACACAGTGCATTGCAGGTTAATCAGAGAGGTGGACACCCACCAAACACCTTGCAAATTCAGGTGTTGGATAAACTCATGCTCGGGCCTAACCATTCGCCCCAACACTATTAGCCAGCAGGGGAGTTGGGTGGAAGATGGAGTGCTGAGGAGGCTGTTGGTGACCTAGGAGGGGACCCCATAGATCCTGAGAGGGCTGGTTTTGATGAATCCTTTCAGTGTCCCATTTTAAAGGAATCTTGACTAAGAGCAGCAGGGAGCAAGGAGGGCAGAGTGAGTACATCATCACACCCAGGGATTCACAAGGGGAGAGACTGCCACATGTAGCAAGCTTTCACAGGATGGCTCTGTGCTTAACCCTTTTAGCCCTTGTCCAGGGCGATCTTTGAAGCTGCCGATTGGGCTGGTAGACAAGCAGTCAGGAGGATGGGCAGTGGAGCTGGAAGCAAGCAGCAGAGGAGATACTCCTGCATGCAGTTTTGCAACATTTTTGTGCTATTCTTCCAAAGGGAGCTAAGAGCTCCTAGTCTGCAAGGGACTTTGGCACTGATTCAAGGGACTTGAAGTTGTCCATATCTGTTGTTCTTCGAGTCAAGTTGGGCATCCCATAACCCCCTACCCCATCCAAGTTGTTATCCCTAATAAAAACAAACAAAAACAAGCCCAGGAACTGATTTCTTGTGTCTAGATGCAAGTTGGAAATGCATGTTACCTGGTTTTGCAGGAATAGGGGAGCCAATTGCCAGCAGCCCTTGTGGGGATAGTGCTACACACCACTCCTGGCTTGATCACAAGGATAGGGGTTAGGACTACAGTGACCAGCACCCAAGGTGTTCATGTACAGGAGAAGCAATGTTTAAGCAGAGCTGTAGATGTAGGCCTGTGGGCACATGGGGACCTGGAGAGGTGGCGCACTTATGCCCTTGCCAGAGGTATATGCCTAAATGGAGTATGAGGTTAAATCGGAGCTCTCCATTATGAGCAACACTTCTCCTAAAGCTAACAATTAATTAACGCTTAAATACTACAGCGTGGCTCACGCCTTTCCTCAAATAAACATCATGGATAACAGTTCATTTATACAATTCTTCCTCTGTGCAGCATTTCTAACTCCACCAGCTCAGCAACCTGTCACCTCATCCCAGTGACATTGATGTGCATGTTTAACTCGTCTCCACTCTTAGCATTGACAAGGGTTGTGTCCCAGTAAGTTCTATACCATTACTGACTAGTGCTTTAATACTCTGAGGTCTCACTCCATCTTCCATGACTTTCAGGCTGAGTCCTTGGGACACCGCGTAGCACGATCAGGCCCAAGTTTGGGTACCGAATCGTTAGGGAAGCAACCAGGCACACAGGCTCCTTCTCTACTGGAGACCTTCATCACCTATGCCAAGTCACCTCAACTTCCCAACTGGCTGGTTGCTTTAATGTATTTAGACACTAGTACTGTAGTCACAGACCCTGATATGCCCATGCAAAATGATACGCCATGCATGCACCCCTTTCCTGAGTATTGAAATGCATTCAGACCAGGCAGTTGTCAGTGGCAATAAAACTTCTCTTTACTTCATCCATTAAAGCTCCCAGCATGTTACATCGCTTACAACATGGTTCACAGTCTCAGTCAAACTTTCGAATCCACGTTGCCTCCTGGTAGCCTTGCCCCTTGATTACTTGTATCTCAGTAATGCAGAAAAGTCCATAGAGTCTATAATGTCCATATGCTAGGAGCCCCGGCTGTGTTGGACCGAAGGGAGAATGTTTACGCAAAGTTTAATCGCCAGTGCTTGTTTGTAATGGGAAATGCTTGGATCATTTGTAACATTGCCCGGGAAAGTATTCAATATTAAGCCCTTATTTATTTTAAAAGTCTGAGTTTTTCTATATATCTTTTTTGGATTACAATAACATTTTACTCTATGTGGATCTTCCCATTTTAATTTCAGGGTGGATTCCGTGGAGTTTATGGATGATACTGAATGAACATAGGATGGAGATCTGGAGACTACAAGACTCTAAGCATGGGGTGTTTGTTAAAGCCTTTATGACAAGACACCAACCATGAGCTCTTAGATTGTAAGCTCTGAGGAGCAGGGCCCTCTGATTCCTACTGTATCAAAGTGTATTGTATTTGTACTGTCTACCCTCAAGTTGTAAAGCACTACGTAAACTGTTGGCGCTATATAAATCCTGTATAATAATAATAATAATGAGCTAATTTGACTCTGTAATAGGGTCCATTTGTTTCGGTAAGCGTGCCTTTTTATTTTTTTTATATAATCTTCACCAGAACAAGAAGGAAAAATAAAACATAGAAAAGAAAAAAGTAGTCATCATCTTCTGTGACTCTGAAAGACAATGTCATAAAACAGTTGTTTCATCACTATATAAAACCATTGAATTCCTCCTGTGTCCTGTACAATCGGTCCCTAGCGACACAACCCCCCCCCCCCACCAGACTGGGAGAAGGAGGAGGACCCTGTTAACTTCAAACAAGATCCTTACCGACATAGAACTCACTACCTATTCGTTATGCTGATGACCAAAAAAATATTGAGTCAAATTATTGTTCACACCATGTGAACTCGATGTTCACACCTGGTTCTATGATTGATTGGGCAACGAAACCCAGGGGTTATCACCAGTGGGGTTTGGTTTGCCAGGACTAGCTGTTTAAATTTGGGGTCAGCCATATCTAGCAAGGCAGTGTTCAAGCTGGATGAGACTGAGAACGTCCATGAGATGTGGTCTTTCCAGGATGCCCAAATGGAGTCAAACCTTTTCTGAGTATCCCTACACATGGCAAGCCATACCTCTGCATCCATAATCTCCCCCACCTTCCCATCCATTCCACTTTACTCAGGGTGCGCAAGTTTTTGCAATAAATTGGAATTAGCCCTCTAGCCGCGTTAAGAAGGTGTGGGAGAGCACTTTGTTTATAGCATGTTAGGGGCATGGGGGATGTGGTGGAGGAAGTGACTCTGTAAGTCAGGGATATCCACACTGAGACCATCAGAGACATGCTTATTGACCACTGACCAAAAAGGTCTCAGTGTAGGACAGTCCCACCATATGTGAAGAAGTGTTCCTCTCTGTCCGCAACCCCTCCAGCCAGAAGCAGTGGGATACAGTAAATCATGGCCAAGATCGCAGGCACCCAATACCACCTTAAGAGTATTTTATAATTATTCTCATGAGTTTTAGACTCCAATGAACTTGAGTGTGTTAGGCAATATAGGTGGTTCAGTTGTTAATTCGTAAACTCACACTGGAGGTTACACTCCCATTCTTCGATGTAAAATGGTTTAGGACTAGGCTTGGCTGTTTCTAGTAGTTTATAAAGGGCAGAGATCATGTGTGGCTGAAGGTCTTGTTCGGCCCATAAGCTTTCAAATTCCATAAGGGTAGTTCTAAGCGGTGCCCGATGATGCTGCAATGTGACAAAGTCTGCAAGCTGGCGGTAGCACCAAAAATCAAAGGGGTAACTGCCATAGCATTCCTTTAGAGCCCTTTCACACTGAGCCATGCCGGGACAGAGTCCTGTGAGGAAGTTATGTAAAGCACCCTTCTGGCCCCTTATATCAGCCATGATCTGTCTGTATTGCATAGAGCAGGGGTCTCCAAACCCGGCCCCTTGCTTGCCTTAATCTGACCCTTGGGCACTATTCTTCCCAATGAAACCAACTATGCGGCACTATTTCTTCCATTGATACCAATGATGGGGTGCTATTCCTCCCACTAATACACATGACAGGGCGCTATTCCTCCCACTGATACCAGTGATGGTGCACTATTCCTCCCACTAATACCAATGATGGGGCACTATTCTTCCCACTGATACCAATGAAGAGGTACTATTCCTCCCACTGACACTAATGATGGGGCACTATTCCTCCCACTAATACCAATGATGGGGCACTATTCCTCCCACTGATAATAATGAAGGGGCAATATTCCTCCCACTGATAATAATGAAGGGGCAATATTCCTCCCACTGATACAATGATGGGGCACTATTCCTCTCACTGACACCAATGATGGGGCACTATTCCTCCCACTGATACCAATGATGGGGCACTATTCCTCCCACTTATACCAATGAAGGGGCACTATTCCTCTCACTGATACCAATGAAGGGGCACTATTTCTTCCACTGATACCAATGAAGGGGCACTATTTCTTCCACTGATACCAATGATGGGGCACTATTTCTCCCACTGATACCAATGATGGAGCACTATTTCTCCCAATGACACCAATGATGGGGCACTATTCCTCCCAATAATACCAATGATGAGGCACTATTTCTCTCACTGATAATAATGATAGGGCACTTTTTCTCCCAATGTTACCAATGATGGGACACTTTTCCTCCCATTGATACCAATAATGGGGCACTATTCCTCCCACTGGCACCAATGATGGGGTACTATTCCTCCCACTAATATCATTGGCAGGGCACTATTCCTCCCACTAATACCCATGATGGGGCGCTACTCCTCCTCCTGCTGATCACTAACCCTGCGACCATGTTTATTTTCACTGATGCTGGGTACAGGACATTTTCTACCCCCGCTGGCCCCCGCTAAAGTCCAAAGTACAGTAAACTGGCCCTTTGTTTAAAAAGTTTGGAGACCCCTGGCCTAGTGTAGCACAAAGACCCAGTGATATGTAATAAAAAAACAGAAAGTTTGCATTTAAAAGTTTGTTTTTTTTAGCAGGTTGATGAGGGAGGAACAGGGAAAGCAAGATATAAGCAGATCAAATCATTATGGGAACCAAACCTTTGCATGCCATCTAGGTAACAGCATGTTCCCATAATGATTTTCCTTTCCTCTGTAATTTAATGTCAGATTTATGAAATTTTGACTTAATGAAATGAATGCTGGAGGTCCTACGTGTTGGCCTCATAGCCTACGACAACGAGGAGTGCATTAGGAAACATCTTGATGGATCCTCCATTCGTGGGTCTCCTGCTGTGCGCTGGGATTTAGGCTCTGGAGAGAGTTGCTCATTGTACAGTAACAACAGTCAGGGAACAATGCGGCCATTGTTGGATCATAATTTTCATTGGATAAGGGACTTCAAAGTGATCTCACGCTGCTTTTTCAACTGTTAATGCTGTCGTCCTCATTTCAAAGAATAAATATAATTTGCACTTGCCATAACATATTGATGTTTCTCTTATTCCGAGAGCAGAGGTTCTTATTGACAGCAAAGAGCATTAGAAATTGTTATCGACTGGGAAAACACAAAGACGATCTAGTTTCGTTACTAAGTGACCACAGTATAAAAAACTGAACCTACTACCAAATACATTCAACAATGAATGTTTGCAAAATACTGGCACTACAGGCTTAAAGAAAAACCTGTCTTGAGAAACATGGAGGCCACCATTACTGGCTTCTACTGCTTAAAATGCTAGAGCCACTTACAGTGCCTTGAAAAAGTATTCATACCCCTTGCAATTTTCCACATTTTGTCATGTTACAACCAAAAACGTAAATGTATTGTATTGGGATTTTATGTTTAAAGCAGGGTTAGGTTATAAAAAATTATCCCAAGCTTTGAACATCTTACAGAGCTCTGTTCAATCCATCATCTGAAAATGGAAAGAGTATGGGACAACTGCAAACCTACCAAGACATGGCCGTCCACCTAAACTGACCGGCCGGGCAAGGAGAGCATTCATCAGAGAAGCAGCCAAGAGGTCCATGGTAACTCTTGAGGAGCTGCAGAGCTCCACAGCTCAGGTGGGAGAATCTGTCCACAGGACAACTATTAGTCGTGCTCTCCACAAATCTGCCCTTTATGGAAGAGTGACAAGAAGAAAGCTATTGTTGAAAGAAAGCCATAAGAAGTCCCGTTTGCAGTTTGCGAGAAGCCATGTGGGGGACACAGCAAACATGTGGAAGAAGGTGATCTGGTCAGATGAGACCAAAATTGAACTTTTTGGCCGAAAAGCAAAACACTATGTGTGGTGGAAAACTAACACTGCACATCACCCTGAACACACCATCCCCACTGTGAAACATGGTGGTGGCAGCATCATGTTGTGGGGATGCTTTTCTCTGGAAGGAAAGGGAAGCTGGTCAGAGTTGATGGGAAGATGGATGGAGCAAAATACAGGGCAATCTTAGAAGAAAACCTGTTAGATTCTGCAAAAGACTTGAGACTGGGGCGGAGGTTCACTTTCCAGCAGGACAACTACCCTAAACATACAGCCAGAGCTACAATGGAATGGTTTAGATCAAAGCATATTCATGTGTTAGAATGGCCCAGTCAAAGTCCAGACCCAAATCCAATTGAGAATCTGTGGCAAGATTTGAAAATTGCTGTTCACAGACGCTCTCCATCCAATCTGACAGAACTTGAGATATTTTGCAATAAAGAATGGGCAAAAATGTCCCTCTCTAGATGTGCAAAGCTGGTAGAGACATCCCCAAAAAGACTTGCAGCTGTAATTGCAGTGACAGGGGGTTCTACAAAGTATTGACTCAGGGGGGCGCCATACCCCCCACACTTTTCACATATTTATTTGTAAAAAAAAATTGGAAAACCATTTATCATTTTCCTTCCACTTCACAATTATGTGCCACTTTGTGTTGGTCTATCACATAAAATCCCAATAAAATACATTTGAGCTTTTGGTTGTAACATGACAAAATGTGGAAAATTTCAAGGGGTATGAATACTTTTTCAAGACACTGTAAGCCTATAATAAGGCTTACCTATAGGTACTGTAAATATCTCTTAAACATTCGCCGTTTAGGACATATTTACTTTAGATGCATCCAGTGACATCACACTCTGAAGGAAGGGCATACCCATGCCCTTCTTTCAGAGTCCTGTTCTGTAATTGGTGGCTCTCCCACGCATATGTGGGAGTGATGTTATTGTGGCTCCAGACACTCACACAGCTAGCTACCATAACGTCGGTATCCTCTTCTTCGCGGGCGGTCCGCATCAAGATAAAAGTGGTCTCTGCGGCGAATTCACCGCAAGATCACTTTTATCAGCGGGGGGAGAGGGGCCCCCTTTCCCGCCGTGATCCAGTGCCCTCTGCCGCTTACCGCAGCCATCAGCAGCGGCGGAGGCGATCGGATCCTTTCCCTAACCTGACATGGAGATGAGTGAGGGTAAGATGGTCCCCACCCGTCTCCATATCATTGCAGGGTGGAAGCGACGTCAAAACTTCCACCGATAGCTCTTAAAGGGCCATTTTTTGGGGGAGGATTTTTTTAAAAGACAAATTTATTTATTGCATTTTAGTGTAAATATGAGATGTGAGGTCTTTTTGACCCCACATCTCATATTTAAGAGGTCCTGTCATGCTTTTTTTCTATTACAAGGAATGTTTACATTCCTTGTAATAGAAATAAAAGTGACACAATTTTTTTTTAAAGAACAGCATAAAAATAAAAAATAAAAGGTAAAATAAATAAGAAAAAAAAATTTTTTTTTTTTTAAACGTGCCCCGTCCCGCCGAGCGCCCGCATATGAAAACGGTGTTCAAACCACACATGTGAGGTATCGCCGCGATCGGTAGAGTGAGAGCAATAATTCTAGCCCTAGATTTCCTCTGTAACTCAAAACATGCAACCTGTAGAATTTTTTAAACGTCGCCTATGGAGATTTTTAAGGCTAAAGGTTTGTCGCCATTCCACAAGCGGGCACAATTTTGAAGCGTGACATGTTGGGTATCAATTTACTCAGCGTAACCTTATCTTTCACAATATAAGCAAAAATTGGGCTAACTTTACTGGTGTCTTATTTTTTTATTTAAAAAAAGTGTATTTTTTCCAAAAAAAGCGCTCTTGTAAGACCGCTGCACAAATACGGTGTTACAGAAAGTATTGCAACAACCGCCATTTTATTTTCTAGGGTGTTAGAAAAAAATGTATAATGTTTGGGGGTTCTAAGTAATTTTCTAGCAAAAAAAAAATGTTTTTAACTTGTAAACAACAAATCTCAGAAAGAGGCTTGGTCCTTAAGTGCTTAATATTAGTATTAATATTAATATACAGGATTTATATGGCATCAATAGCTTACACATTGCTTTTTGAAAGTAAACAGAGACATAACACTTACATTAAAATTTAAGACAAAAGAGTTAGGAGGGCCTCGCTTGCAAGAACTTACAATCTAAAAATGTATTTGCCTATATATAGACAGATAAAACAGTTGACACCATCTCAGAAGTTCCACTTTCTTCATTTTACGAAATTGTATCTTGTCCAGAACTTTTCTGTAACATCTGTCTTCTGGGATTGTTTATCCTCCTTGTACATGCTCTCATTTTCTTGCTCTTCAGCTGGCCCTGGATATAAACATTTCGTATTTCTATATCCCCCATGCTGCTAGCACTTGAAACGCATTGCAGACAGCTAGATCAACAAAACTTCAAGCTTGCTTTTTCTTTTTTTTTCCAACTTCTGAGGATCTTCTATAGTCACACCACGAAGGTGAAAAGTAATAAAAAGTTTATCCAAACACCCACCCAGCTTTCCATTATTCTGAGAGAAGCCACCTTGGGAGTGTTTTATGTGATTTGTTTTTCGAGGTGTGCGCTTTGACATTTTTTGTTAAACATTACAGAATACTCCTCCAGAGCTTTCAAAAAGTTTTACCAAGAAGAAACTTGAGACAATTAAAAGTTATATCAAAAGTTGAGTTTTGTTGGGTAAGGCTTATCTTCTTTATTTTACAGACATGAAGCAACATACTGTTTAAAGCTGGTCGCACACACTCAGAAGGATCTCTGATATTTAGTAATGAGTGTTTAGACCAGCCTTTCTCAACATTTTCAACACAGAGGAACCCTTGAAATAGTTCTCCGGTCTCGGGGAACCCCTGCTAAAAATTAGAAATCTACAACTCATGATACATTAGTGTGATGGTCAATGGGAAGAATGGTCCTTACACTTGTGGTCATTGGGAAGAATTACCTCCTTACAGATAGCTAAAAAGATCAATGGTGTCTGTGGAAACTTATCTGAGAGGCAGAACTTGCTCAATGCTGAAGGAACCCCTAGCAACCTTTGAAGGAACCCTGGTTGAGAAACCCTGGTTTAGACCCTCAGAAGAGCCTTCATTCACCCAACATGGATATCCACTATTCCGTTCATGTTGAACCATCTTCCTCTGAAACTTATCAGGCACAACCTCAAGGTTAACTCTTTTAATTTCTACTTTATCATCATCGAAAAAATAAAACATCTGAGGATGCTTTCTAGCTGACCAGATCCCTTATAGCGTCAACATGAGCCTCCCGCGTTTTGCCATTGAGCTTCATATTTGGGGAATGTGTTGTATTGTGCGGCAAACATGCTGTGTATGATCAAATTCCCAGTCTTTATCCCATCCCCTATAGAAAGGGAATTTACCAGCTGTATAAGAGAGAATTTACTAGCTCTTCTTGTAATCACTTAAGAACCAGAAGAACTTCCCCCTTAATGACCAGGCCATTGTTTGCGATACGGCACTGCGTCACTTTAACTGACAATTGCGCGGTCGTGCAACGCTGTACCCAAACAAAGTGAACGTCCTTTTTTTCCTATAAATAGAGCTTTCTTTTGGTGGTATTTGATCATCTCTGTGGTTTTTATTTTTTGCGCTATAAACAAAAAAAGAACGACAATTTTGAAAAAAACAAAAACAAAAAAAACCCCAATATTTTATACTATTTGCTATAATAAATATCCACAAAAAAATGTAAAAATAAAAATGTCTTCCTCAGTTTAGGCCGATATATATTCTTCTACATAATTTGGGTAAAAAAATATTTGCAATAAGCGTATATTGATTGGTTTGCACAAAAGTTATAGTGTCTACAAAATAGGGAATAGATTTATTTATTTAAATTTATTTACTAGTAATGGCGGCGATCTGTGATTTTTAGCAGGACTGCGACATTGTGGCGAACAGATCGGACACTTTTGACACATTTTTGGGACCATTGACATTTATACAGCGATCAGTACTATAAAAATGCACTGATTACTGTGTAAATGTCACTGGTAGGGAAGGGGTTAACAGCAGTGGTGAACAAGGGGTTAAATGTGTTCCCTGCTAGGTGTTTCTAACTGTGGGGGGATGTGACTTACTAGAGAAGGAGCCAGATCGCTGCTCCTAGCTAGTAGGAACAGGCGATCTGTCTCTCCTCTCCTGACAGAATGGGGATGTGTGTGTGTTTACACACACACATTCCCATTCTGGCTCTCGTGCCCGCGATCGCACATGACTGGCAGACATCGCAGCCTCGAGCCACGAGCATCGTATTACCCCCGCCATGCAACGGGCGTGCACCTCTGGCGGCACGAGCACACCCGCTAGAGCTGTTTAAAGGGCCAACGTACAGCTAAGGCAAATCATGGGAACATGCCGACCTGCCACTGTATAATGATGGCGGCTGGTCGGCAAGTGGTTAAAGGGTAACTCCACTTTCATGGGGAAAAAAAATAACAAATAAAGAAAAAATAATATAATGTGTACGCTTGCGATACAAGTCATATTGTCATTGAATGCTATTAAAAATTACCTTTCCTTTTCAATCTGCAGCCGCTGTAATTTTCTATAAATGCTCACCAATTTTCCCAGAAGTCTGCCTAAGATACAAGTCAGGTTTCAGGCATCCCCTGCAACAAAAATGCAGTTTTTGGCGCAATATTTTTAATAGGAACACATCTAAAGGGATGCAGGTCCCGCAGCTTTCCTCATTAGTGCTCTGCAGCTGCCCCAGCTGACTGATAATAACATAGTAGGTGAGGCTGAAAAAAAGACACAAGTCCATCAAGTCCAACCTATGTGTGTGATTATATGTCACTATACACTCGTGGAATGGCGCCAAGCCTTGGTACTTAAAAATCTCCATAGGTGACTTTTTCACAGGTTACCTGTTTAGAGTTACAGAGGAGTTACATAGTTACATAGTAGGTGAGGTTGAAAAAAGACACAAGTCCATCAAGTCCAACCTATGTGTGTGATTATGTGTCAGTATTACATTATATATCCCTGTATGTTGCGGTCATTCAGGTGATTATCTAATAGTTTCTTGAAGCTATCAATGCTCCCCGCTGAGACCACCGCCTGTGGAAGGGAATTCCACATCCTTGCCGCTCTTACAGTAAAGAACCCTCTACGTAGTTTAAGGTTAAACCTCTTTTCTTCTAATTGTAATGAGTGGCCAAGAGTCTTATTAAACTCTCTTCTGCGAAAAAGTTTTATCCCTATTGTGGGGTCACCAGTACAGTATTTGTAAATTGAAATCATATCCCCTCTCAAGCGTCTCTTCTCCAGAGAGAATAAGTTCAGCGCTCGCAACCTTTCCTCATAACTAAGATCCTCCAGACCCTTTATTAGCTTTGTTGCCCTTCTTTGTACTCGCTCCATTTCCAGTACATCCCTCCTGAGGACTGGTGCCCAGAACTGGACAGCATACTCCAGGTGCGGCCGGACCAGATTCTTGTAGAGCGGGAGAATTATCGTTTTATCTCTGGAGTTGATCCCCCTTTTAATGCATGCCAATATTCTGTTTGCTTTATTAGCAGCAGCTTGGCATTGCATGCCATTGCTGAGCCTATCATCTACTAGGACCCCCAGGTCCTTTTCCATCCTAGATTCCCCCAGAGGTTCTCCCCCCAGTGTATAGATTGCATTCATATTTTTGCCACCCAAATGCATTATTTTAGATTTTTCTACATTGAACCTCATTTGCCATGTAGTTGCCCACCCCATTAATTTGTTCAGGTCTTTTTGCAAGGTTTCCACATCCTGTGGAGAAATTATTGCCCTGCTTAGCTTAGTATCGTCTGCAAATACAGAGATTGAACTGTTTATCCCATCCTCCAGATCGTTTATAAACAAATTAAATAGGATTGGTCCCAGCACAGAACCCTGGGGAACCCCACTACCCACCCCTGACCATTCTGAGTACTCCCCATTTATCACCACTCTCTGAACTCGCCCTTGTAGCCAGTTTTCAATCCATGTACTCACCCTATGGTCCATGCCAACGGACCTTATTTTGTACAGTAAACGTTTATGGGGAACTGTGTCAAATGCTTTTGCAAAATCCAGGTACACCATGTCTACAGGCCTTCCTTTATCTAGATGGCAACTCACCTCCTCATAGAAGGTTAATAGATTGGTTTGGCAAGAACGATTCTTCATGAATCCATGCTGATTACTGCTAATGATATCGTTTTTATTACTAAAATCTTGTATATAGTCCCTTATCATCCCCTCCAAGAGTTTACATACTATTGATGTTAGCTGATGCTGATGCTAACTGGTCTGTAATTCCCAGGGATGTTTTTTGGGCCCTTTTTAAATATTGGTGCTACATTGGCTTTTCTCCAATCAGCTGGTACCATTCCAGTCAATAGACTGTCTGTAAAAATTAGGAACAACAGTCTGGCAATCACCTGACTGAGTTCCCTAAGTACCCTCGGATGCAAGCCATCTGGTCCCGGTGATTTATTAATGTTAAGTTTCTCAAGTCTAATTTTAATTCCGTCCTCTGTTAACCATGTAGGTGCTTCCTGTGTTGTGTCATGAGGATAAACACTGCAGTTTTGGTTACTGAAGCCCCCCGATTCACTCGTGAAGACTGAGGAGAAGAATAAATTCAATACCTTTGCCATCTCCCCATCCTTTGTAACCAGATGTCCTTCCTCATTCTTTATGGGGCCAATATGGTCTGTCCTCCCTTTTTTACTGTTTACATACTTAAAGAATTTCTTGGGATTTTTTTTGCTCTCCTCCGCTATGTGTCTTTCATGTTCTATCTTAGCCGTCCTAATTGCACCCTTACATTTCTTATTGCATTCTTTATAAAGTCTGATAATAAAAAGCAAAAGCAATAATTCTTGGGTTAGAATTATTGCTTTTGCTCTAACGCACACGTCGATACCTCACATGTGTGATTTGAATGCCGTTTACATATGTGGGCGCGACTTACATATGTGTTCGCTTCTGTGCACGAGCACGCAGGGAAGGGGGCGCTTTAAATCTATATATTTTTTTTTTATTGTTTATTTTACCTTTATTTTTTTATTTTTACACTTCCTCTTTAATTCTTTTTTTTTATCACTTTGATTCCTATTACAAAGAATGTAAACATCCCTTGTAATAGGAATAGTGCGTGCCTCTTTATGATGAGATCTGGAGTCTATAGGACCCCACATCCGAGATAAAACAAAATGAACTGTCTCGGCCTTTCAAGTCAAGTCCTCCACATTGTTTACATCCGCCGACCTGGACCTGATGTCACAACATCATGCCCAGGCCACCGAGAGTCATAGGGATGACTGGGGACCATGTGGTCACCAGAAATTTCTATGATCAACTTCCAGGGGTGACCGATTCATTCTCCGGCTCGCTGATTGCATGGGTGAGTCCGGAGAAGCACCGGAGGGCAGCAGGAGGGGAGATGTCCCCCCCATTGACTGTAAGAATGATCAAGCAGCTGCACTGCCGCTGTGATTGTTCTTACGGTGCACAGAATCGCTGACTGAAAAAGATGATACCTGGATGATGCCTCATCATTCAGATATCTCCACTCAAAGTCCAGGACGTCATATGATGTCCTTGGGCTGGAAGTGGCTAGGCATGGAAACCAGAAAGTAACCGAAGAAATGTAAAAAAAAAAAAAAAAAGTTTAAAACAAGTAGATATAATATACTTTCCTATCTATTTACTAATGCTAGTAGGATTAAAATAGTCAATGTGGACTGAGAGAGTTAAGTTCCACTTCAACCACTTCAATACCGGGCACTTTCCCTACTTCTTGCCCAGGCCAATTTTGAGCTTTCAGCGCTGTCGCACTTTGAATGACAATTGCGCGATCGTGCTACACTGTACCCAAACTCATTTTTTTTATCATATTGTTCCCACAAATAGAGCTTTCTTTTGATGGTATTTGATCACCTCTTTTAATTTTTTGCGCAAGAAATAAAAAAATACTGAAAATTTTGAAAAAAAAAAAAGTTTTTCTTTGTTTCTGTTATAACATTTTGTAAATAAGTAAGTTTTCTCTTTCACTGATGGGCACTGATAAGGCAGCACTGATGGGCGCTGATGAGGTGGCACCAATGAGGTGGCACTGATGGGCTTTGATGATGGGCACTAATATGCGGCACTGGTATGCAGCACTGATGGGCATTGATAGGGGGCACTGATGGGCACTCATAGGTGGCACTGATGGGCACTGATAGGTGGCACTGATGGGCACTGAAAGGCTGCACTGATGGGTACTTATGGGTGGCACTGATAGATAGGTGGCACTGATGGGCACTGATGGGCACGGATGGGCACTGATAGGTGAAACTGATGGATACTGATGGGTGGCACTGATGGGCATCACTGATAAGGAGGCACTGGCAGGCATTATTACTGGGCACTGACTGGCACCATTTGTGGGAACCAATTGGCATCGATTTTGAGCACAGATTGTCATCCCTGGTGGCCTTGGGGGGCATACCTGGTGGTCATCAGTGGTGGTAATCCCTGGTGGTCCTGGTAGCATCCCTGGTGATCTGAAGTGGATATCCTCAGGGTGGCTGCGCTGATAATAAATCAGCACAGACCCCCCCTGTCACGAGAGCAGCCGAATGGCTCTCCTCTACTCGCATCTGTCAGACACGAGTGAGGAAAAGCCAGTACACAACTTTTCCTGTTTACAACGTTATCAGCCGTGATTGGACAAAGCTGATTACATGGTAAAGAGCCTCCATCAGAGGCTCTTTACTGAGATCAGTGTTGCGGTGTGTCAGACTGACACGCCGCACCACCAATTGCCACGCGCCGGCTGTTATGCTGAAAGACGTCATATGACGTCCAGTCAGGATAATGAAACCATGGCCGTCTATCTGCTATAGGCAGGGCGGCAATGGGTTAAGTTAGTTCCATGACCCCTGCCCAAGGTTTCAGGTTTCAAGATGGCTCCTTTCTCTTGCAGCAGCCTATGGTGCCACTCTTGTATGCAGTTGTGTCTCCCTACACCAGCCTTTCTCAACTCTTTTACCCTGGGGGAACCCTTAAAAAAATGTACAAGTCTCCAGAAACCCATGCAACTTACATTGGTGGTCAGTCATAATAATGCCCCCATTATAGTGATGGTCAAAATGTCACCCTTACAGACACATGTAGTGGATGTGTGTAAGGTTTTCCTCCTTTGCTCCAAGCCAAATTCTCCCGCACTGCCCCAGGCACCAGGTGGGGGCAGGGTATGGTGCCGTCCTTGCTCCAAACACACGGGAAGAAAAAAAAAGCCGCCACAGTCCAATAACATTACATGGTTCCTGGTTTATTAGAGCTGACAACCACGGAGTCAGTCCCTGACGATAGGTGCTTCCTGATTGCCTGGGAGGATAATGTGGCAGAATAGTGAATATTCATTCACTAGTGTCACACTACAGGCTGGGAACAGGGTGCACTCTCTGCGCCCCGAGCCCACCCTATTTTGAAGCCTATTAGAGCCTCTGGTTCTAATCAGGTGCTTCAAAATACACACCCTCACCTATCCCTGCAATTCTAATTCATGTGTCCGGCATCCTAAAAGGGTCTGGGCACATGGATAGGGAGGGCGGTGGCCGTGTTAAGGGGGCGGCGCCCGTGCACCCACAATGCACGGGCCATCACTGCCTCTAACGCATTTCACCCAACAGGACTGGCTCATACAAATAGTCGAGGGACAAAAAGAAATTAGTTCTATAAATGAATAAATCAAATATTAATCAATGAATTTGGTTTTTCTTGGAGTAAATCAGCATGATATGATTTAGAGAAAAAACACCATCAGTAAAACAAAGCAATGAAATTCCAAAAAAACTTGAGCTCATGAGAGTCCCCCGTTACATCACAGTCCCCATAAGAGCCCCCTTACATCAGAGTTTCCCCTTACATCAGGGTCCCCATCAGAGTCCTCGCTTACATCAGGGCAAGGAATATGTCACCAGAACTTCCATACACGCACCTACATTGGCTAGTGTTCAAGCAGACTGGCTAATGTTCAACGGCTAACAGGAATTTCCTGACACCGTTTTTTAGCTTAGAGATGGAAGGGGGAGGAAACAGGAGGATCAGGGGGATTGCCTTCCCCAGTGTAGGGCAGCCATGTTAAGCTAGAGTTCCTCCATTCAGTGCCGGAACAAAATCATCCGGTGCCCAGGACAAAGATGGCAAATTGTGCCCCCTCTCCCCCTTCATTATGTGTGAGCTTATGAGGATAAGGGGGAAAGAGAGCACAGCCTGCACCTCCTCCTGACACCTCTCCTTAATGCTTCCAGCGCTGGGTTGACAGAAGTAGAGATGCCGCTGTCACTACTCCTGTCAGCCTTATAGTAGAAGGAACTTGCGGTGCCTCCATTCCTACAATGCACGCTGCATCCAGGGCAGCCGCCCCTTTTGCCCACCCCTTCTCCCGGTCCTGCCTCCATTGGTGTATCTACATGCACCAGTCTGGGACATCAGAAGGGGATGGTGCCACTGGGTGACATTGCCATTTGACCCTGCCCCTTACCTATATAAGAAATGTCAAAACACAAAGCAGGCATTCGGCGGGAGGCCTCCCAGGAGGCAGAAGATTTTTTTTTGTTTTATTTTTTGGGTCGGCGGGCGGCATGATTGGCGATGGATTTATATCAAAGGACGCTATTTTGTCATTTTTTATTTTTTAATAAAGGAATTGTCAAAAACTTGTCTCTAGTGTTTATTACTTTTGGTGAATGAGTAGGGGTTCTATGTCCCTGATACATATGGAGGGCTGCAGGATCTGGGCCCCTCTGTTAAAAGGGGCTTCCATAGTCCGATAAGCCCCCTGCTTGCAGACCCCTACAACCACCAACCACAGTTGTGGGGATGAGGCCCTTGTCCCCATCAACATGGTGACAAGGTGCCTTGGGGCAGAGCACCCCCGCCCCAAAGCACCCCCCCCATGTTGAGGGCATGATGACTCATCGGATGTTAACTACTTCAATACCAGGGACTCACACCCCCCTTCCTGCCCAGGCCGATTTTCAGCTTTCAGCGCTGTCGCTGTTAAATGACAATTGCGCGTTCATGCTACACTGTAGCCAAACAGAATTTTTATCATTTTGATCCCACAAATAGAGCTTTCTTTTGATAGTATTTGATCACCTCAGCGTTTTTTATTTTTTGCTAAACAAGTAAAAAAATACCTAAATTTTTTTTTTTTTAAAGTTTTTCTTTTCTTTCTGTTATAAAATTTTGTAAATAAGTACATTTTCTCCTTCACTGATGGGCACTGATAAGGTGGCACCAATGGGTGGCACTGATATGTATGCAGCACTGATGGGCATTGATAGGCGGCAGTGATAGGCACTCATGGGTGGCACTGGTGGGAACTAGGGATGAGCTTCATGTTCGAGTCGAACCCATGTTCGACTCGAACATCGGCTGTTCGATCGTTCGCCGAATTGCGAACGATATGGGCCGTTCGCGCCAAATTCGTGTGGCGCGTCACGGCCCATAATTCACTGCGGCATTGCAGTGCATTGCTTGCTGATGATTGGCCAAGCATGCACTATGACCCGCATGCTTGGCCAATCACAGCGCCGCCTTAACAGAGAGCCATAATTGGCCAAAGCCAAGGAGGCTTTGGCCAATTATGGCTCAGGGGATTTAGTACACGCCCCACACTATATAAGGCCGCCTGCACGGCGGCCCTGTGCAGTGTGTTCCGGTGTGCTTAGAGAGAGAGAGAGATAGTGTCATTTCATTTGAGTTACCTAGATTAGGCAGGACAGTCAGTCAGTTAGCTGCACTTAAAGTGTATTGTGTATATATATGCATCCCAGGTGTTGCATATATATATATATATATACACTGTATTCAGTTTAGCTAGATCCGTTCCTGTTATGTTCTAGACTATTTACATTTAGTGCAGTGCGTCCTGCTCACAGTGTTCAGCTAGATCCGTTCCTGTTATATTCCTACTGACAGGCAGGCTTGTCTTGTTACAGTATTTTGAAGAAAATTACTGGTGTTCTTTTGATCCTATTAGTACCACAGTCAGGCAGCTAGACTATTTACATTTAGTGCAGTGCGTCCTGCTCACAGTGTTCAGCTAGATCCGTTCCTGTTATCTTCTTACTGACAGGCAGGCTTGTCTTGTTACAGTATTTTAAAGAAAATTACTGGTGTTCTTTTGATCCTATTAGTACCACAGTCAGGCAGCTAGACTATTTACAGTTAGTGCAGTGCATCCTGCCCACAGTGTTCTGCTAAACCTACAAGTTAGTGGGGTGCGTCCTGCTCACAGTGTTCAGCTAAACCTACAAGTTAGTTGGGTGCGTCCACCTCACAGTGTTCAGCTAAACCTACAAGCTAGTGGGGTGCCTCCTGCTCACAGTGTTCATCTAGATCCGTTTCTGTTATCTTCTTACTAACAGGCAGGCTTGTCTTGTTACAGTAAATACAGCTACCTGAAGAAAATTGCTGGTGTTCTTTTGATCCTATTAGTACCACAGTCAGGCAGCTAGACTATTTACAGTTAGTGCAGTGCGTCCTGCTCACAGTGTTCTGCTAAACCTACAAGTTAGTGGGGTGCGTCCTGCTCACAGTGTTCAGCTAAACCTACAAGTTAGTGGGGTGCGTCCACCTCACAGTGTTCAGCTAAACCTACAAGCTAGTGGGGTGCGTCCTGCTCACAGTGTTCAGCTAGATCCGTTTCTGTTATCTTCTTACTGACAGGCAGGCTTGTCTTGTTACAGTAAATACAGCTACCTGAAGAAAATTGCTGGTGTTCTTTTGATCCTATTAGTACCACAGTCAGGCAGCTAGACTATTTACAGTTAGTGCACTGCGTCCTGCTCACAGTGTTCTGCTAAACCTACAAGTTAGTGGGGTGCGTCCTGCTCACAGTGTTCAGCTAAACCTACAAGTTAGTGGGGTGCGTCCACCTCACAGTGTTCAGCTAAACCTACAAGCTAGTGGGGTGCATCCTGCTCACAGTGTTCAGCTAGATCCGTTCCTGTTATCTTCTTACTGACAGGCAGGCTTGTCTTGTTACAGTAAATACAGCTACCTGAAGAAAATTGCTGGTGTTCTTTTGATCCTATTAGTACCACAGTCAGGCAGCTAGACTATTTACAGTTAGTGCAGTGCGTCCTGCTCACAGTGTTCTGCTAAACCTACAAGTTAGTGGGGTGCGTCCTGCTCACAGTGTTCAGCTAAACCTACAAGTTAGTGGGGTGCGTCCACCTCACAGTGTTCAGCTAAACCTACAAGCTAGTGGGGTGCGTCCTGCTCACAGTGTTCAGCTAGATCCGTTCCTGTTATCTTCTTACTGACAGGCAAGCTTGTCTTGTTACAGTAAATACAGCTACCTGAAGAAAATTGCTGGTGTTCTTTTGATCCTATTAGTACCACAGTCAGGCAGCTAGACTATTTACAGTTAGTGCAGTGCGTCCTGCTCACAGTGTTCTGCTAAACCTACAAGTTAGTGGGGTGCGTCCTGCTCACAGTGTTCAGCTAAACCTACAAGTTAGTGGGGTGCGTCCACCTCACAGTGTTCAGCTAAACCTACAAGCTAGTGGGGTGCGTCCTGCTCACAGTGTTCAGCTAGATCCGTTCCTGTTATCTTCTTACTGACAGGCAGGCTTGTCTTGTTACAGTATTTTAAAGAAAATTGCTGGTGTTCTTTTGATCCTATTAGTACCACAGTCAGGCAGCTAGACTATTTACAGTTAGTGCAGTGCGTCCTGCTCACAGTGTTCTGCTAAACCTACAAGTTAGTGGGGTGCGCCCTGCTCACAGTGTTCAGCTAAACCTACAAGTTAGTGGGGTGCGTCCACCTCACAGTGTTCAGCTAAAGCTACCTGTAGAAGGTTGGTGGTGTTCTCATACTACAGGCAGGCAGTTGATTTTGCTAGCTGCAGTATCAGTACATATATATATATATATATATATATATATATATATCCCAGCTTAGTGCAGCTACAGGCCATTAGTATGTCTGGAAGGCCAAGAAGGAGAGGCAGACAGTCACAAGCCAATAAGAGAGGGCAAGCAGGCTCTGTGTCTAGTGCTGGTCGTGGAGACGGTGCATCCTCATCAGCACGTGGCCATGGGACACGCTTGGCCTTTTTTTCGGCAGCTGGCCATGTTGAGCCGCAACATGCGGAAGACTTGGTCGAGTGGATGACCAAGCCGTCCTCATCCTCCTCATCCTCTCTCACCCATGCCCAGGGTACTTTGTCTGGCAAAGCAGCGGCCTCTTCCCTTGGCTCAATGTCATCAATGACTCCTTCCCTAGCCCCACCATGTCCTCCTGAGGAGTCCCTCGAACTGTTTGACCACAGTGTTGGGTACATGCTCCAGGAGGATGCCCAGCGTTTGGAAGGCTCTGATGATGATACTGAGCTCGATGAAGGCAGTAACACGAGCACGGACAGAGGGGGTGCCCAAGAAGGACAGCAATCTGGCAGTCATGCTCCCCCTGCTGCAGCATACTGCCAGGTTTGCTCCAGTGATGAGGAGGGAGGGGATGATGAGGTCACTGACTCAACGTGGGTGCCTGATAGGAGAGAGGAGGAGGAGGAGGAGGAGGAGGCGGCACATCACCAACGAGGCAGGATGCCCTCCAGGGACCAGCCTAAGGGCAGCACATTGACTGCATCACACCCCAAAGCTCCACATGTGCAGGGCGCTGCAGTCTCTGCGCGTTATTCAAAAAGTTCTTTGGTGTGGGCCTTTTTTGAGATGAGTGCATCAGATCGCACCGCTGCTATTTGCAACATATGTCTCAAGCGTATCTCGCGTGGCCAAAACATCTCCCGCTTGGGTACCACATGCTTGACCAGACATATGTTGACCTGCCATGCAGTTCGTTGGCAAGCGTATCTAAAAGACCCACACCAAAGAACAAAGAGGACCTCTGCTTGCTCCTCATCAGCTGAGATTTCCAACCCCACTAGACCTTCAGTCCTCTCTGAGACCTGCACTGAGAGGAATGAAGGTGTAGAATTAGGTGTGTCACAGCCACGTACTTGTGGGCAATCTGATTTTGGTACACCGACGTCAGTTTGTACCAGGCAAATTTCCCTGCCCCAGCTGCTGCACCGCCGAAAGAAGTTTGCTCCCAGCCATCCACATGCCCAACGGTTGAATGCTAGCTTGGCAAAATTGCTAGCACTTCAACTGCTGCCTTTTCAGTTGGTAGACTCTGCCCCCTTCCGTGAGTTTGTGGAATGTGCGGTTCCTCAGTGGCAGTTACCCAAACGCCACTTTTTCTCACGGAAGGCAATTCCGGCTCTCTACCAGCATGTGGAAGGCAATGTCCATGCCTCGCTGGACAGGGCGGTCAGCGGTAAGGTGCATATTACCGCTGACTCATGGTCCAGCAGGCATGGACAGGGACGTTACCTAAGTTTCACGGCGCATTGGGTGACTCTGCTGGCAGCTGGGAAGGATGCAGGACAAGGTGCAGTAGTGTTGGAGGTTGTTCCGCCACCACACCTCCAAAATGCTAATGATTGTGACACACCTCTCTCCTCCACCCCCTCCTCTTCTTCTTCCTCCATGGCCTCTTCCTCGGAACCAGCGGTGCTCCGTAGTCGTTCAAGGGGCTACGCAAGTACGCAGGCCAAAAGATGCCATGCGGTGCTTGAGCTGGTGTGCTTGGGGGACAGGAGCCACACTGGGGCAAAGGTTCTGTCAGCTCTGCAGGGGCAGGTTCAGAGGTGGTTGACGCCACGCCAACTTAAGGCAGGAATGGTGGTTTGCGACAATGGCACCAACCTCCTCTCTGCCCTCCGACAGGGACAAATGACCCATGTGCCCTGTTTGGCTCACGTCCTTAACTTGGTGGTGCAGCGGTTCTTGGGCAGGTACCCGGGCTTACAGGATGTCCTGAGGCAGGCCAGGAAAGTCTGTGTGCATTTCCGCCGGTCATATAATGCCAGTGCTCGGCTGACGGACCTCCAAAAGGAGTTTAACCTGCCCAAGAACCGCCTAATCTGTGACATGCCCACCAGGTGGAACTCAACGTTGGCCATGCTGCAGCGGCTGCACACGCAGCAGAGGGCCATCAATGAGTACCTGTGCGACTATGGCACCAGGACAGGGTCAGGGGAGCTTGGTTTTTTTTCCCCACGCCAGTGGGCCATGATCAGGGATGCATGCACTGTCCTGTCACCATTTGAGGAGGCCACGAGGATGGTGAGCAGTGACAGTGCATGCATCAGTGACACTGTCCCCCTTGTCCACCTGTTGGAGCACACGCTGCGTGGAATAATGGACAGGGCACTTGAGGCAGAACAGAGGCAGGAAGAGGAGGACTTCCTTAGCTCTCAAGGCCCCCTTTATCCAGACAGTGTTCCTGCATGCCCGCCGATCACACAGGAAGAGGACGAGGAGGAAGAGGAGGAGGAGGAGGAGGAAGATTGTGTCAGTATGGAGGTGGAGCCTGGCACTCAGCATCAGCAGCAGTCTTTAAGGGATCAGTCCCAAGAAACACATGGACTTGTACGTGGCTGGGAGGAGGTGGCTGCGGACCATGTCGTCCTTAGTGACCCAGAGGACTCCGGACCGAATGCCTCAGCAAACCTACGCTGCATGGCCTCCCTGATCCTGCAAAGCCTGCGTAAGGATCCTCGTATTCGTGGTATCAAGGAGAAGGACCAATACTGGCTGGCAACCCTCCTTGATCCACGTTACAAGGGTAAGGTTGCGGACCTTATCTTGCCATTGCAGAGGGAGCAGAGGATGAAACATCTTCGGGAGGCCTTGCAGAAAGGTCTGTGCAACGCGTTCCCAGAGACTGGGAGGTTACAAACTCCTGTTTCTGGACAACTTGTTGCTGAGGCTTCGGTCAGTCAAAGAAGGAGCGGTGGAGAAGGTGGCCGTCTGACCGATGCGTTCAGACAATTTTTTGGTCCGCAGCCCCAAGGTATGATCGGTTCCAGCAACCATCACCAGCGTCTGTTTTACATGGTGCAGGAATACCTAGGGGCAAGATCAGACTTGGACACCTTTCCCACCAAAAATCCTCTGGGTTACTGGGTCTTGAGGATGGATCACTGGCCAGAGCTTGCACAGTATGCAATTGAGCTACTGGCCTGTCCTGCATCCAGCGTTCTTTCGGAACGCACATTCAGTGCTGCTGGAGGCGTGGTAACCGATCACAGGGTGCGTCTGTCCACTGACTCGGTCGATCGACTGACCTTCATAAAAATGAATGAGTCTTGGATCACCACCAGCTACCAAGCACCTGATGCTGATGTAACCGAATAATTTTTTTTGAAATCTCAGATCCCTTCAAAGACTGCCTATGCTGATGCTGAGTGACTATCCCTGAGTAATTATCCTCTTCCTCCTCAATCATCACGCTGATAGCTTGTAAGAACATTTTTGGTTCTGGGTGCCACCACCAGTGCCTAAGGCACAATTTTTCAGCCCCTGTTTAACAGGGGCGTGTAATTACGATTTTTGATGTAATACTTTGCAGCAGGGCTCGTTCCTGCATTCCAACTAGAGTGTCTGTGAGGGGTTGCAGTGTTGTGGCACCAGCACCAGTGCCTAAGGCCCAATTTTTCAGCCCTTGTTTAACAGGGGCGTGTAATTACAATTTTTGATGCAATACTTTGCAGCAGGGCTCGTTCCTGCATTCCAACTAGAGTGTCTGTGAGGGGTTGCAGTGTTGTGGCACCAGCACCAGTGCCTAAGGCCTAATTTTTCAGCTCCTGTTCAACAGGGGCATGTAATTACAATTCTTGATCTAATATTTCACAGCAGAGCCCTGTGAGGGCTTACAGTGTTGTGGCCACAGCAACACCTAAGGCCCAAATTTCTGCTGAGTATATAGGGCAGGACCCTACTTTCAAACAACTAACTTACAAACGACTCCTACTTGCAAACGGAAGGAGACAACAGGAAGTGAAATCTACCCCTAGGAAGGGAAATTCTCTCCTGTAAGAGTTAATATGGGAAAAACATTTCTCCTTTCCACTGATGCTTTCCAATCCATTGGGACAAAAAGTGAGGTGAAATCTTCTGAAGAGGAGGAAAGACAGCAAAACAAATGTCACAGGGGTGATAACCCTTCCCTATGTTTTCCAAAAAGCTTAAAAAAGATTTTTTGGCTGGAGCTAAACACGTTAAAAATGTACCCGTTCAAAATTACAAAGAGATTCTACTTAACAACAAACCTACAGCCTGTATACTGCTGTTCAGAGTATATAGGGCCTGGTGGCCCCACACCTTTCCTTATTTTAATTTGGGTGCGGGGTTCCCCTTAATATCCATACAAGACCCAAAGGGCCTGGTAATGGACTGGGGGGTACCCATGCCGTTTGTCTCACTGATTTTCATCCATATTGCCAGGACCCGACATTACATTAAACCCGCAAGCAGTTTTAAATGAGATTTTTTCCTTTAAAAATGACATTTGGTGCAGGGACTGTTCTAAACACGGGAAACACGCGTCACTTTACAGGCATACTATAGACACCCCTCAGGTACGATATTTAAAGGAATATTTCACTTTTTTTTTTTTTACTTTAAGCATCATTAAAATCACTGCTCCCGAAAAAACGGCCATTTTTAAAAGTTTTTTTTGCATTGATACATGTCCCCTGGGGTAGGACCCGGGTCCCCAAACCCTTTTTAGGACAATACCATGCAAATTAGCCTTTAAAATGAGCACTTTTGATTTTGAACGTTCAAGTCCCATAGACGTCAATGGGGTTCTAACGTTCGTGCGAACTTTCGGTCCGTTCGCAGGTTCTGGTGCGAACCGAACCGGGGGGTGTTCGGCTCATCCCTAGTGGGCACTGATGGGCATTGAAAGGCTGCACTGATGGGTACTTATGGGTTGCCAGCAGGCAAATCTGCTGGGCACTGATGGGCACTGATAGACAGCACTGCTGGGCACTGCTGGGCACTGATGGCCACTGATACATGGCACTGATGGGCACTGATATGCGGCACTGACAGATGGAATTGATAGGCATCACTGATGGCACTGGCACTGGCAGGCACTGGGGATGGGCACTGATTGGCAGCTGCCTGGGCACTGATTGGCATTTCCCTGGTGGTCTAGGGTGGCATACCTGGTGGTCCAGTGTGGTGGCAATCCCTGGTGGTCCTGGTGGCATCCTGGTGGTCCTGGGTGGGCATCCGAGGGGGGCTGCACTGATAAATAATCAGCACAGAACCCCCGTCAGGAGAGCAGCCAATCGACTCTCCTCTACTCGCGTCTGTCAAACACGAGTGAGGAAAAGCCGATCAACGGCTCTTCCTGTTTACATCGTGATCGGCCGTGATTGGACGCGGCTGATCACGTGGTAAAGAGGCTCCGTCGTGGTAAAGAGCTCTTTACTGAGATTGGTGTAGCGGTGTAACAGACTGACACACTGCACCACCGATTGTCGCGATGCGCGCCCCCACAGGCACGTGAGAGCAGTCGTTTGGGTGTTCATCAAAACGGCCAAATGCACAAATGTTCGCCCAAACTCAGCATGCTCAGGCCGAACCGTTCTCCCAGTCCTACTTGTGACAGCAATGAAAGAAAGAAAAATTAAAGGAAGAGTGTAAAAATAATTAAAAAAAATAAAATGTATTAATAATAATAAAAAAAAATTAAAGTGCCCTGTCCTCCCGTGTTCGAGCGCAAAGGCAAACACATGTGTCCGCCCTGCATGCATGCAAACAGCGATCGTCCTACACTTGTGAATAGGGATGAGCTTCGTGTTCGAGTCGAACCCATGTTCGACTCGAACATCGGCTGTTCGATCGTTCGCCGAATTGCGAACGTTATGGGCCGTTCGCGCTAAATTCGTGTGGCGCGTCACGGCCCATAATTCACTGCGGCATCGCAGTGCATTGCTGGCTGATGATTGGCCAAGCATGCACTATGACCCGCATGCTTGGCCAATCACAGCGCTGTCAGTAGAGAGAGCTGTAATTGGCCAAAGCCAGGGTGGCTTTGGCCAATTACGGCTCAGGGCATTTAGTACACACCCCACACTATATAAGGCCGCCTGCACGGCGGCCCTGTGTAGTGTGTGTTCCGGTGTGCTGAGAGATAGAGAGAGAGAGAGACAGTGTCATTTGATTTGAGTTAGATAGATTAGGCAGAACAGTCAGTCAGTTAGCTGCACTTACAGTGTATTGTGTATATATATGCATCCCAGGTGTTGCATATATATATATACACTGTATTCAGTTTAGCTAGATCCGTTCCTGTTATCTTCTATCTAGACTATTTACATTTAATGCAGTGCGTCCTGCTCACAGTGTTCAGCTAGATCCGTTCCTGTTATCTTCTAGACTATTTACATTTAGTGCAGTGCGTCCTGCTCACAGTGTTCAGCTAGATCCGTTCCTGCTATTTACATTTAGTGCAGTGCGTCCTGCTCACAGTGTTCAGCTAGATCCGTTCCTGTTAAATTCCTACTGACCGGCAGGCTTGTCTGGTTACAGTATATAAAGCTACCTGAAGAAAATTACAGGTGTTCTATTTGATCCTATTAGTACCACGGTCAGGCAGCTAGACTATTTACATTTAGTACAGTGTGTCCTGCTCACAGTGTTCAGCTAGATCCGTTCCTGTTATCTTCCTACTGACAGGCAGGCTTGTCTGGTTACAGTATATAAAGCTACCTGAAGAAAATTACAGGTGTTCTATTTGATCCTATTAGTACCACGGTCAGGCAGCTAGACTATTTACATTTAGTACAGTGCGTCCTGCTCACAGTGTACAGCTAGATCCGTTCCTGTTATCTTCCTACTGACAGGCAGGCTTGTCTGGTTACAGTATATAAAGCTACCTGAAGAAAATTACAGGTGTTCTATTTGATCCTATTAGTACCACGGTCAGGCAGCTAGACTATTTACATTTAGTACAGTGCGTCCTGCTCACAGTGTTCAGCTAGATCCGTTCCTGTTATCTTCCTACTGACAGGCAGGCTTGTCTGGTTACAGTATATAAAGCTACCTGAAGAAAATTACAGGTGTTCTATTTGATCCTATTAGTACCACGGTCAGGCAGCTAGACTATTTACATTTAGTACAGTGCGTCCTGCTCACAGTGTTCAGCTAGATCCGTTCCTGTTATCTTCCTACTGACAGGCAGGCTTGTCTGGTTACAGTATATAAAGCTACTTGAAGAAAATTACAGGTGTTCTATCCCAGCTTAGTGCAGCTACAGGCCATTAGTATGTCTGGAAGGCCAAGAAGGAGAGGCAGACAGTCACAAGCCAATAAGAGAGGGCAAGCAGGCTCTGTGTCTAGTGCTGGTCGTGGAGACGGTGCATCCTCATCAGCACGTGGCCATGGGACACGCTTGGCCTTTTTTTCGGCAGCTGGCCATGTTGAGCCGCAACATGCGGAAGACTTGGTCGAGTGGATGACCAAGCCGTCCTCATCCTCCTCATCCTCTCTCACCCATGCCCAGGGTGCTTTGTCTGGCAAAGCAGCGGCCTCTTCCCTCAGCTCAATGTCATCAGTGACTCCTTCCCTAGCTCCACCATGTCCTCATGAGGATTCCCTCGAACTGTTTGACCACAGTGTTGGGTACATGCTCCAGGAGGATGCCCAGCGTTTGGAAGGCTCTGATGACGATACTGAGCTCGATGAAGGCAGTAACATGAGCGCGGACAGAGGGGGTGCCCAAGAAGGACAGCAATCTGGCAGTCATGCTCCCCCTTCTGCAGCATACTGCCAGGTTTGCTCCAGTGATGAGGAGGGAGGGGATGATGAGGTCACTGACTCAACGTGGGTGCCTGATAGGAGAGAGGAGGAGGAGGAGGAGGAGGAGGAGGAGGAGGAGGAGGAGGAGGCGGCAGCACATCACCAACGAGGCAGGATGCCCTCCAGGGGCCAGCCTAAGGGCAGCACATTGACTGCATCACACCCCAAAGCTCCACATGTGCAGGGCGCTGCAGTCTCTGCGCGTTATTCAAAAAGTTCTTTGGTGTGGGCCTTTTTTGAGACGAGTGCATCAGATCGCACCGCTGCTATTTGCAACATATGTCTCAAGCGTATCTCGCGTGGCCAAAATATCTCCCGCTTGGGTACCACCACATGCTTGACCAGACATATGTTGACCTGCCATGCAGTTCGTTGGCAAGCGTATCTAAAAGACCCACACCAAAGAACAAAGAGGATCTCTCCTTGCTCCTCATCAGCTGAGATTTCCAACCCCACTAGACCTTCAGTCCTCTCTGAGACCTGCAGTGAGAGGAATGAAGGTGTAGAATTAGGTGTGTCACAGCCAAGTACTTGTGGGCAATCTGCTTTTGGTACACCGACGTCAGATTGTACCAGGCAAATTTCCCTGCCCCAGCTGCTGCACCGCCGAAAGAAGTTTGCTCCCAGCCATCCACATGCCCAGCGGTTGAATGCTAGCTTGGCAAAATTGCTAGCACTTCAACTGCTGCCTTTTCAGTTGGTAGACTCTGCCCCCTTCCGTGAGTTTGTGGAATGTGCGGTTCCTCAGTGGCAGGTACCCAAACGCCACTTTTTCTCACGGAAGGCGATTCCGGCTCTCTACCGGCATGTGGAAGGCAATGTCCATGCCTCGCTGGACAGGGCGGTCAGCGGTAAGGTGCATATTACCGCTGACTCATGGTCCAGCAGGCATGGACAGGGACGTTACCTAAGTTTCACGGCGCATTGGGTGACTCTGCTGGCAGCTGGGAAGGATGCAGGACAAGGTGCAGTAGTGTTGGAGGTTGTTCCGCCACCACGCCTCCAAAATGCTGATTGTGACACACCTCTCTCCTCCACCCCCTCCTCTTCTTCTTCCTCCATGGCCTCTTCCTCGGAACCAGCGGTGCTCCGTAGGCGTTCAAGGGGCTACGCAAGTACGCAGGCCAAAAGATGCCATGCGGTGCTTGAGCTGGTGTGCTTGGGGGACAGGAGCCACACTGGGGCAGAGGTTCTGTCAGCTCTGCAGGGGCAGGTTCAGAGGTGGTTGACGCCACGCCAACTTAAGGCAGGAATGGTGGTTTGCGACAATGGCACCAACCTCCTCTCTGCCCTCCGACAGGGACAAATGACCCATGTGCCCTGTTTGGCTCACGTCCTTAACTTGGTGGTGCAGCGGTTCTTGGGCAGGTACCCGGGCTTACAGGATGTCCTGAGGCAGGCCAGGAAAGTCTGTGTGCATTTCCGCCGGTCATATAATGCCAGTGCTCGGCTGACGGACCTCCAAAAGGAGTTTAACCTGCCCAAGAACCGCCTAATCTGTGACATGCCCACCAGGTGGAACTCAACGTTGGCCATGCTGCAGCGGCTGCACACGCAGCAGAGGGCCATCAATGAGTACCTGTGCGACTATGGCACCAGGACAGGGTCAGGGGAGCTTGGTTTTTTTTCCCCACGCCAGTGGGCCATGATCAGGGATGCATGCACTGTCCTGTCACCATTCGAGGAGGCCACGAGGATGGTGAGCAGTGACAGTGCATGCATCAGTGACACTGTCCCCCTTGTCCACCTGTTGGAGCACACGCTGCGTGGAATAATGGACAGGGCACTTGAGGCAGAACAGAGGCAGGAAGAGGAGGACTTCCTTAGCTCTCAAGGCCCCCTTTATCCAGACAGTGTTCCTGCGTGCCCGCCGATCACACAGGAAGAGGACGAGGAGGAAGAGGAGGAGGAGGAAGATTGTGTCAGTATGGAGGTGGAGCCTGGCACTCAGCATCAGCAGCAGTCTTTAAGGGATCAGTCCCAAGAAACACATGGACTTGTACGTGGCTGGGAGGAGGTGGCTGCGGACCATGTCGTTCTTAGTGACCCAGAGGACTCCGGACCGAATGCCTCAGCAAACCTACGCTGCATGGCCTCCCTGATCCTGCAAAGCCTGCGTAAGGATCCTCGTATTCGTGGTATCAAGGAGAAGGACCAATACTGGCTGGCAACCCTCCTTGATCCACGTTACAAGGGTAAGGTTGCGGACCTTATCTTGCCATCGCAGAGGGAGCAGAGGATGAAACATCTTCGGGAGGCCTTGCAGAAAGGTCTGTGCAACGCGTTCCCAGAGACTGGGAGGTTACAAACTCCTGTTTCTGGACAACGTGTTGCTGAGGCTTCGGTCAGTCAAAGAAGGAGCGGTGGAGAAGGTGGCCGTCTGACCGATGCGTTCAGACAATTTTTTGGTCCGCAGCCCCAAGGTATGATCGGTTCCAGCAACCATCGCCAGCGTCTGTTTTACATGGTGCAGGAATACCTAGGGGCAAGATCAGACTTGGACACCTTTCCCACCGAAAATCCTCTGGGTTACTGGGTCTTGAGGATGGATCACTGGCCAGAGCTTGCACAGTATGCAATTGAGCTACTGGCCTGTCCTGCATCCAGCGTTCTTTCGGAACGCACATTCAGTGCTGCTGGAGGCGTGGTAACCGATCACAGGGTGCGTCTGTCCACCGACTCGGTCGATCGGCTGACCTTCATAAAAATGAATGAGTCTTGGATCACCACCAGCTACCAAGCACCTGATGCTGATGTAACCGAATAATTTTTTTGAAATCTCAGATCCCTTCAAAGACTGCCTATGCTGATGCTGAGTGACTATCCCTGAGTAATTATCCTCTTCCTCCTCAATCATCACGCTGATAGCTTGTAAGAACATTTTTGGTTCTGGGCGCCACCACCAGTGCCTAAGGCACAATTTTTCAGCCCCTGTTTAACAGGGGCGTGTAATTACAATTTTTGATGTAATACTTTGCAGCAGGGCTCGTTCCTGCATTCCAACTAGAGTGTCTGTGAGGGGTTGCAGTGTTGTGGCACCAGCACCAGTGCCTAAGGCCCAATTTTTCTGCCCCTGTCTAACAGGGGCGTGTAATTACAATTTTTGATGCAATACTTTGCAGCAGGGCTCGTTCCTGCGTTCCAACTAGAGTGTCTGTGAGGGGTTGCAGTGTTGTGGCACCAGCACCAGTGCCTAAGGCCCAATTTTTCTGCCCCTGTCTAACAGGGGCGTGTAATTACAATTTTTGAAGCAATAATTTGCAGCAGGGCTCGTTCCTGCGTTCCAACTAGAGTGTCTGTGAGGGGTTGCAGTGTTGTGGCACCAGCACCAGTGCCTAAGGCCTAATTTTTCAGCTCCTGTTCAACAGGGGCATGTAATTACAATTCTTGATCTAATATTTCACAGCAGGGCCCTGTGAGGGCTTACAGTGTTGTGGCCACAGCAACACCTAAGGCCCAAATTTCTGCTGAGTATATAGGGCAGGACCCTACTTTCAAACATCTAACTTACAAACGACTCCTACTTGCAAACGGAAGGAGACAACAGGAAGTGAGATGAAATCTACCCCTAGGAAGGGAAATTCTCTCCTGTAAGAGTTAATATGGGAAAACAAGTTCTCCTTTCCACTGATGCTTTCCAATCCTTGTTCCACAAAAAAACCCAAATTTTCAAAAAACATTTTTCATTGGGACAAAAAAGTGAGGTGAAATCTTCTGAAGAGGAGGAAAGACAGCAAAACAAATGTCACAGGGGTGATAACCCTTCCCTATGTTTTCCAAAAAGCTTAGAAAAGATTTTTTGGCTGGAGCTAAACACGTTAAAAATGTTCAAAATTACAAACAGATTCTACTTAACAACAAACCTACAGTCCCTGTCTTGTTTGCACCGCCTGTATACTGCTGTTCAGAGTATATAGGGCCTGGTGGCCCCACACCTTTCCTTATTTTAATTTGGGTGCGGGGTTCCCCTTAATATCCATACAAGACCCAAAGGGACTGGTAATGGACTGGGGGGTACCCATGCCGTTTGTCTCACTGATTTTCATCCATATTGCCATGACCCGACATGACATTAAACCCGCAAGCAGTTTTAAATGAGATTTTTTCCTTTAAAAATGACATTTGGTGCAGGGACTGTTCTAAACATGGGAAACACGCGTCACTTTACAGGCATACTATAGACACCCCCCAGGTACGATATTTAAAGGAATATTTCACTTTTTTTTTTTACTTTAAGCATCATTAAAATCACTGCTCCCGAAAAAACGGCCGTTTTTAAAAGTTTTTTTTGCATTGATACATGTCCCCTGGGGTAGGACCCGGGTCCCCAAACCCTTTTTAGGACAATACCATGCAAATTAGCCTTTAAAATGAGCACTTTTGATTTCGAACGTTCGAGTCCCATAGACGTCAATGGGGTTCTAACGTTCGTGCGAACTTTCGGTCCGTTCGCGGGTTCTGGTGCGAACCGAACCGGGGGGTGTTCGGCTCATCCCTACTTGTGAAGTATTGCCGCGAACGCCAGATCATGGGCAGTAATTCTATGTATGGCACTTGGAGGAATCATGTCTCGGGGTCTGATGAGGAACTCACAGCTCTTCACTGTGAACGGCTGCAGCTTCCCCATCAGACCCTAAGACAAGAACGGTATACTGCGGCTGGGGTGGGACAAATTTATTGCCTAGGGCAGCACAAAACCAAAATACAACACTGCTTACAGTATAGGTCAATTAAATTGTCATTCTTTTAAAGCCAAGCAAATCTTACCTAGGCAATGGTGTTTTACCATGTGATGTTTGGGAGTCACGAGCCAAATCCTCTTAGAATGTAATATTAATATTAATTCTGTTCTTTTTCCATCTCCAGAGGAAACGTCTAATCCCCCTATTTAGTCTCAACATCTCAACAAAGAGGTAAGGATTGTATCAAGTACATCACTCTATAACATGTTAGATTTGTATTAAACATACTCACCCCCTTAGGGATCATGGTAACCCTTCCCATATGAATTGTGCAGTTTTACTGAATACCTTCCACACATTCACATATGTGGTTTAGTTCTAATAAAAAGACTGCATTTTCTATATTTCTCGCTCTCCTTCCCAGTTCCTCCCATCAATACACTCTGTTCCTTTATTTCAGAAGTTTTCTTTTGGGTTCCATTTTTTGCTCTCCCTTTGAGGTTTATGTTATGAAAAATTGATTTGAAAAACACATTCCTATTCCCAGTAAGCAGAACATTGTGACTGTTATTACAGTATTGTCTATGGCTGTGCCTAATGCTGGTGAGATTGTGGAGATTTATTCATTTATTATTTATTTATTACAAGTATTTATATAGCGCCAACAATTTATGCAGTGCTTTACATATATTGTACATTCACATCAGTCCCTGCCCCTCCAAGGAGCTCACAATCGAAGGTCCCTATCTTACATTCATAAATACATATACATACATAGGGCCAACTTAGACAGTAGCCAATTAATCTACCAGCATGTCTATGGAGGGTGAAAGGAAAGCCGAGTACCAAGAGGAAATCCACACAGGGAGAACATGCAAACTCTGAGATAAGGGGGTACAGTGTTACAATGGGGTTGATTTACTAAGGCAATTTTTATTTAGTAAAATGAAATTTCAGTTTACAATGTGAAGGTTCATTGAGCTTCGTAAAAAGGTTGAAGCTGTGTTCCCTTCAACCAATCATGTGTATTTTCCTTTCCTTTCCTTTCCTCCTCTCTTTCCTTCCTTCCTCCTCTCCTTCCTTCTTTTTTGTCTTCGTTCCTCCCTCCCTCCCTTTCTTTCTTCATTCTTTCCTCCCTCCTTTCTTTCCTCCCTCTCTCCCTTCCTTTCTTCCCTCCTTTCTCCCTTCTGCCTCTCTTTCCTTCCTTCCTTCCTTCCTTCCTTCCTTCCTTCCTTCCTTCCTTCCTTCCTTCCTTCCTCCTTCCTTCCTTCTTCCTCTCTTTCCTTCCTTCCTTCCCTCCTCTCCTTCCTTCTTTTTTCCTTCCTTCCTCCCTCCCTCCCTTCATTCCTTCCTTTCTTCATTCCTTCCTCCCTCCTCTTTTTCCTTCATTGTTTCCTTTCTTTCTTTCTCCCTCCCTTCATTCCATCCTTTCTACATTCCTTCCTCCCTCCTCTCTTTCCATCATTATAACCTTCCTTTCCTTCTCCCTCCCTTCCTTCCTTCCTCCTCGCTTTCCTTTCTTCATCCTCTCCTTCCTTCTTTTTTTGTCTTCCTCCCTCCCTTCCTTTCTTCATTCTTTCCTCCCTCCTTCCTTTCCTCCCTTCCTCCCTCCTCTCTTTCCTCCCTCCTCTCTTTCCTCCCTCCTCTCTTTCCTCCCTTCCTTCTTTTTTTCCTTCCTTACTTCCTCCTTCTCTCCCCTCCTTCCTTCTTTCTCCTTCCTCCATCCCTCCCTCCTCTCCTTCCTTCTTTCTTCCTTCCTTCCTCCCTCCCTCCCTCACTTAATTCCTTCCTTTCTTCCTTAATTCCTCTGTCCTCTCTTTCCTTCTTTATTTCCTTCCTTTCTTTCTCCCTTCCTCCCTTCCTTCCTTCCTTCCTTCCTTCCTTCCTTCCTTCCTTCCTTCCTTCCTTCCTTCCTTCCTTCCTTCCTTCCTTCCTTCCTCCCTTTCTCCCTCCTCTCTTTCCTTCCTTCCTTCCTTCCTTCCTTCCTTCCTTCCTTCCTTCCTTCCTTCCTTCCTTCCTTCCTTCCTTCCTTCCTTCCTTCCTTCCTTCCTTCCTTCCTTCTTCCTCTCTTTCCTTCCTTCCTTCCTTCCCTCCTCTCCTTCCTTCTTTTTCCTTCCTTCCTCCCTCCCTCCCTTCATTCCTTCCTTTCTTCATTCCTTCCTCCTCCTTTCTTTTCTCCCTTCCTTTCTTCATTCTTTCCTCCGTCCTTTTTTTCCTCCCTTCCTTTCTCCCTTCCTCCCTCCTCTCTTTCCTTCCTTCCTTCCTTCCTTCCTTCCTTCCTTCCTTCCTTCCTTCCTTCCTTCCTTCCTTCCTTCCTTCCTTCCTTCCTTCCTTCCTTCCTTCCTTCCTTCCTTCCTTCCTTCCTTCCTTCCTCCTCTCTTTCCTTCTTTTCTCCCTTCCTCCTCTTTCTTTCCTCCCTCCTCTCTTTCCTTCCTTCCTTCCTTCCTTCCTTCCTTCCTTCCTTCCTTCCTTCCTTCCTTCCTTCCTTCCTTCCTTCATTCCTTCCTTCCTTCATTCTTTTCTTACTTTCTTCCTTCCTCCCTCCCTCCCTTCCTTTCTTCATTCTTTCCTCCCTTCCTCACTCCTCTCCTTCCTTCCTTCCTTCCTTCCTTCCTTCCTTCCTTCCTTCCTTCCTTCCTTCCTTCCTTCCTTCCTTCCTTCCTTCCTTCCTTCCTTCCTCCTCTCTTTCCTTCATTCCTCCCTCCTCTCCTTCCTTCTTTTTTTCCTTCCTTCCTACCTCCCTACCTTCATTCCATCCTTTCTGCATTCCTTCCCCCTCTTCTCTTTCCTTCATTATTACCTTTCTTCTCCCTCCCTTCCTGCCTTCCTCCTTTCTTTCCTTTCTTCTTCCTCTCCTTCCTACTTTATTTGTCTTCCTCCCTCCCTCCCTTCCCTTCTTCATTCTTTCCTCCCTCCTTCCTTTCCTCCCTCCCTTCCTTCCTCCCTCCTCTCTTTCCTCCCTCATCTCTTTCCTCCCTTCCTTCTTTTTTCCTTCCTTCCTCCCTCCTTCCTTCTTTTTCCTTCCTTCCCCCTCCTTTCCTTTCCTTTTCCTTCCTTCCCTTTCCTTTTCCTCCCTTCCTTCCTCCCTTCCTCCCTCCTCTCTTTCCTCCCTTCCTTCCTTCATTCATTCCTTCCTCCCTCCTCTCTTTCCTTCATTATTTCCTTCCTTTCTTTCTCCCTCCCTTCCTTCTCTCTTTCCTTCCTTCCTCTGCTCCTTCATTCTTTTTTTCTTCCTTCCTCCCTCCCTCCTTCCCTTCCT